>NW_024741901.1:8733901-8750017 GCF_018991925.1 Homarus americanus | reverse complement strand
TATATATATATATATATATTTCATGTAAATCCACAATGAAAACGTGGATAAGATAAATCTTGATAAAATCACACGGGAAAAGGGAAACAACGGAGTACCTTAGCTTTCGTCTTTATTCAAGACATCTTCAGAGGGAACTGGATTACATGGACAGAAAGAGGCTTAAATATACAGGTTGACCTTATTAAACATGAGGTCAGGTCATAATGATGTCATCCACTAATCCCCACACCAACACCAACACACACGTAGAGGAGCTTAAGAGAAGGGGGCGACGTGACTAGTCAGGTCAGGTCGAAAATAAGGGACCCACTAAATAACTATCCTACATCTAGATCCAAGGTTTTCAAAGCATTTTTAACCTTGGGCCACTGACAAATAAATTTATGTAACATATTATCAGTTTTGAACTGACCATCACTAAGGTTTTTTTATTTTAGTTCCTTAATCAAACTAGCTTCAACCTGAAGTCTTTCTGTGACACAATATGATTTGAATACTTCTAAGCTATTTTCCCAAGCAATGGGATGATTATTATGCCGAACATGAACAAACAGGGCACTGCTTTCAGATGCTGTTCTGATATTGTACTTATGTTGTCTGATTCTAAGCTGCAAAGATTTTCCTGTCTGTCCTACATAATTACCATTACATTTGCTCCATGGAATACAATAAACACTTCCATTTACATTCAAACTTGGGCGATTTCTTATTAACATATTGGTAATGGTTGAGTCATACTTGAAAACAACATTAATATTTTGTAGTTTGAGGGACCGAACTAACGGGACAAATTCATTACGATAGGGCAGTCAAAATATTCTTAAGTGTAGGAATTTGCCTGGTTTGAGAGGAATAAAAGGATTTTTTAGCCCTTTTAAGACAACGATCAACAAACACAGAAGGGTACCCAAGTTTTTGTGCAATGGAACGAATGTGTTACAATTCAGCGTCCCAAATACGCAGACATCTCAAGAACCAAAATGTCAGTTTTTTCTGCTATGTTCTTGAGATGTCTGCTTATTTGCAACGCTTCACTCAAATAGCAGATCAGTGGTGATGAGAGGTATCCTTGGTATAAAAACGTCCTCTCCTTTAGCGTTTCCTGTCAGTATTGTAGCTCCCAGTACATGTGGCATCATGTTCTTCACCACCAGTCTTGTGCCATTGCAGTGGATTGGTGGTTCAAGATTTCTTAAGAGCATTATAGGAGTTCCAATCTTGAGAGTGAGGTGGTGAGGAGGCATTCCAGAGGGCTCCAAAGAATTAAGTAATTCTGCAGGGTACTGAACTGCTTGGTCCTGGTCGATTACTGTATCAACAGATTTGAATGAGGTCTCACTGCCTGGAAGCTGTCTGAGTAGAGTCATGTTAATTTCAGCCACTGTTTCATTCTTTAGTGCCAGAATTGCGCGTTCACGCAGCCACCTGTGATCCTTGTAGTGGTGGATAATGTTTGGGTAGATCATATTAGTGAGCTCAGTTGAGGACTTTACAACATTTCCACATGCATCAGGAATGATTATTTGTCCTTCTGAATCAACAGGGAAAGTTCCATTCCCAATCTGTAGTAGAAAGTTTGCAAACCGTCCAGCATCCTGATCTCCTTGTAGATGTACTCTCATGTTTGTGGATAGGGTGAGTGTCTGAACACTTCTCCAAAGGTATGATTCCTTGAGGCACGCATTCAGTTCATCAGCTGGAGTGCTTCGAAGAATGACAGGTAGAGTCTGGCAAAAGTCTCCAGCAATGACCATTTTCTCGTATGTCTTGCAAGGTCCAGTCCAATGCTTCAAACGCTAACTTGTGAGACATAGTGCATTCATCCCAGACTATGAGGCTGCATTTTTCTTAGAGTTTTGCCTTTGCAGATCCTTTTTTGATGTTGCACACTGGATTTTCATTGTGAGCGAGGTTGAGAGGCAGTTTAAAAGTTGAGTGTGCAGTACGTCCTCCTTCTAATAGTGTTGCAGCAATGCCTGAGGATGCCTCAGCAAAAGCAATTTTCCCTTGATGACGCACTTTGGCCAACAGAAGGTTGATGAGGAATTTTTTTCTTGTCCCGCCAGGTGCACCGAGAAAGATCATACCTCCCTGCTCCACTTGTATCGCTTGCAAGATCTGTTCATAAGCATTTGCTTGATCAGGTACCAAGTGAGGCTCATTTTCTTCAAGAAAATTCACCAGAACTTCAACTGAGTAGTCTGTCTCTCTGAGCAACTCCCTGTTTGCAACTACTCTTCAGTCCCCAAAACTTCTTCCATCAATAGTTCATTATCGGTGTATGTAAGTTCCACTACAACCATACAGCAAAATATATATTTTTAGCATGAAGCTGTTATTATTTTATTGTTTAATCATTACTACATATAACACCACCCATCATCACGACATATAACAACATCCATCATCACTACATATAACTTCATCCATCATCACTACATATAACACCATCCATCATCATCACTACATATAACACCATCCATCATCACTACAGATCGGTAAAGTAGTTTCCGAAATTTTCTTGCTGACACACACGCAAAAACACACACACACAAATAGACATACTTCTTTGTTTTATATAGATAGATAGATCATCACTACATATAACACCACCGATCATCACTACATATAACATCATCCATCATCACTACATATAACATCATCCATCATCACCACATATAACATCATCCATCATCACCACATATAACACCATCCATCATCACCACATATAACATCATCCATCATCACCACATATAACATCATCCATCATCACAACATATAACACCATCCATCATCACTGCATATAATACCATCCATCATCACTACAGATCGGTAAAGTAGTTTCCGAGATTCTTGTGCGGACACACACACAAACAAACACACAGTCATACTTCTTTGTTTTATATATATATATATATATATATATATATATATATATATATATATATATATATATATATATATATATATAATATCCTGGGAGAGAGGAACTGAAGAGAGAGATGAGAGAAGGCCAACATGCAACTCTTTGCAGCTTTCCATTTTCTCACGGCTTGGTAAGGCAATACCAAATGTGTATGTGTGTGTGTGCCTGTGTGTGTGTGTGTGTGTGTGTGTGTGTGTGTGTGTGTGTGTGTGTGTGTTCATTATACATTTCTAATTTTGAAGATAGAGAGCTAAAATTTGAGAAGGTGTGTGTGCTTAGGACACTCCAGGCGGGTGCTCAGCTAGTAAGGGTGGAAAGACTCAGGCATGAAAACATCGTCATGCCGACACGAGGGAAAATTCCCTTTCCACATCCGAGGCTCCGAAAAACCAGTACGACTATCCGAGATGCCCCCATGTCCTTGTGATGCCTCAGTTTGGTTTCAGTTCAATTACGCACAGGAGTGTTAATGAGATTTTATGGACCTGAACTTATTCATCACGTTAGTGACATATAGAAGACTCGTGTACAGATCTCGTCTGCGTGTAAAAACAACAGTCCACGTCGCCTGTTTCATTTCCAGTCATGCAATTGTGTATTTAATCTAGAGATCCACCGATGATTCCACATACAGTAAATAAGTGTTAGAATAAGCGAGTGGAAATACGATGCCGCAGACTAATACTGTTTAGGTCATGACTGGATATTGGTGCTGTTTTTAATTTGTTTTATTTTTATTTCATTTTCTTTCTAATTGCATCGTGACACTCTTTTTTACTCAATGATTTATTTATTTTTTCTCTGTATTGTAGTACTGTCTAAATTATCCGTATAAAATACTGTCAACATTAATGCTATATTTTATCCTCTGGTTTTCCCAGCTATTTTATATATATATATATATATATATATATATATATATATATATATATATATATATATATATATATATATATATATATATATATATATATATATATATATATATATCACAATGAAAACGTGGATAAGATAAATCTTGATAAAATCACACGTAAAACAACGGAACAGCTTTCGTCTTTATTCAAGACATCTTCAGAGGCAACTGAAGTTGCCTGAAGATGTCTTGAATAAAGACGAAAGCTAAGGTACTCCGTTGTTTCCATTTTCCCGTGTATATATATATATATATATATATATATATATATATATATATATATATATATATAAACTACAATTATCGTTATTATCATTAGGACTGTTATTATTTTTTCTTAATGTATACCATCAATAAACCAAGATTATTATCCTTTTTAATAAAATTAGTATCGCTAAAGATCACAAACTTCTTGACGTATATATACAGTAATTTCTTTTCATCCAAAGTTAAATATAAGGTTTCTGGTCAGACAGGTCACGTGGTCACTAATAAACCATATGAAGAGTGAATATAATAATTGATGGTATGGAGGTCATACCGTCTTATACAAATCAACACAAAACTCCCAACATTATAAACTCAGTCACTCCCACCATCATATATTTACGGCGAAAAAAAATAATTGACTCTAATTGCTGTAACATTCCCGCACAATTTAAACGGCCATATGTTACCATGACCCGCTACGACCAACAACTGATGGTTTACTTAAAAAAAAAGAAGCACATACTCATAGTTTGTGGCCGGATGTTTTTGTTCATGGTCACAGACATTTGGATTCTTTTATGTGGGCGCCTCTGTTATGGTGGTGCCTTGTTCATCCTGACACTGATTTAGTAACTAGATAATATAGTTTACCTTTTATCGATGAATCAGTTTGCGAGCGCGCGCGTGCGTGTGTGTGTGTGTGTGGTGGCATCATCTAATTCACACTAACAGAGCTCTGCCATCAGCGACACACCCCAGTAACATCCTCATAACAAACAGACAGGCACCAGATGTTCGGACCAGTGTGCTTGCTGTGTTGCTCTCCTAATGCAAAGTTAATGATAAGACCCGAGTTTGTGTACAGACGGCCTCAGCGTCCAGGCAACACACAGTCATCACTCCTCACCATTCCACACGTACTGTACATGAGCTCATGACCGTTTGACAAGGGTCGAGGAGAGAAATAACACATGTGACCCCTAACAGGGTGCGCCTGAAGCAAAGTGGGAAAAAAGCCTGCAGCGCCTCCTGCGACACCCTATATAGGGTACACTCTCCTTCTCTGATGCAAGCTACCTGAGTTATATATATATATATATATATATATATATATATATATATATATATATATATATATATATATATATATATATATATATATATATATATATATATATATATATATATATATATATATATACAATGCTGTGCTAGGGAGTTGCCGTGTGGTGAGGAGCTTGTTGAGAGGAGGTTTCGTCTGTGTGAGAGCGTTGAGTAGAATAACCTTCGGTTTGGTTGGTTATACAGAGAGAAGAGAGCACTAGCTCTGAGAGTGCAAGAAGGGTACAGTACAAGGTAAAGTTCAGAAGTGGGAAATAGAGGAGGAGGTTAACAGCAGGTGGGCTATCCACCTTGCGGAGACGGGTTTTTTTTTTTGTCTTCCGTCAACAGTGCTGCCTTAGTGGCTCATGGGGTTAGGGAAGGCCGGTCTCAGCCAAGCTAAGCTAAGTTGTTCTAAGTTGTCCTTGGGGCATATTATGTTAGGGGGGGTCCCTCCAGGTCCTTGTGGCACTGGAGGGATGATCCCCATCTTTTTTTTTTCTTTTTTTTTTGGGTGTTTGTGAACTATTTAGGTCTTTGTTTATTTGTGGGGTCCCTCCAGGTCCTTGTGTGACTGGAGAGTGGTGTCCATCTTTTGGTTCTTTGTTATTGTGTATATAGAGGCTCTGGTTCTTCGTTATCATTTTTCCTGTTTCTAGGCCACCATCTGTGCGATGTGTTGGTGTTTTCCTCAATTAGTTGGTTTAGTATGGGATCCTGTTCTTGCTGGATTTTTAACCATATTGCATTTGCTTGGGTGTGTATTCTGGTGTTGAGTGGGTCTATGCCGTGTTCTGTGTGTATGTCTTGTGCTGTTTGTGTGTATGGTGGTTGGTGTTTTGCCGCTCTTCTGAGGGCTATATTTTGCACTGCTTGAAATTTAAGTTGATTTGTTCTTGCGATTGTGTTCAGAGGTATTGGAGGGTATTCTAAGTGTGGTCTGATCAGTGCTTTGTATAGGTGCAATTGCGTGTTGGTGTTTAATTGGCGGAATCTTCTGAGCTTTGTAAGCTGTGATTTTGCCATAGCTATTCTTTCGTTGATGTGGGGGATTATTCCGCTTCTGGATATCTTGAGTCCTAATATTTTTCCGTTGGCAGCATATGGTATTTGTTGGTTGTTGACAATAATAGGGTATGGGTTTGTTTTTGCGATGTGAATTATTTTTAGTTTTTGGACATTGGATTTTATCTTCCATTTTCGTTCATAGTTATTTATTATCTCTATTTCTCTGCTTGTTCTGATGGCCATCATTTGTTTGGATTTTCCTGGGTACCTGACTATCTGTGTGACATCATCTGCGTATGCTATATATTCTGATTGCCGTGGTTGCGGCATATCTGCCGTGTATACAGTGTATAATGTCGGCGATATATTACTGCCTTGGGGAACTCCACTATGAAGGTTGAAAGTTTGTCCTAGATGGTTGTCGATGATTAATTTGGCCTTTCTGTTATCTAAGAAATTGCATAGTAGTGTTGTGATATTGGTAGGCATGTCCAATTTGATTATTTTTAACTTCAGTCCTTCATGCCAGACTTTATCAAATGCTTTTGACACATCTCTTAGAATTATATTGCATTGGTCTCTATTGCTTGCAGCATTTGCAATTGATTCGTATATTAGTGCTATTGCTGTGTTGGTTTCTCGATTTTTTCGAAAGCCGTGCTGTCTCGGGTTACATTTGTTTTCTTGGTCTAGAAAATTTCTGAGTCTGTGGTTGACTATTTTTTCCAATATTTTACCGGGTGTTTCCAGTAGTGAGATAGGTCTGTAGTTCTCTGCTTGGGTATGGTTCTTTCCTGCTTCGGGGTGAGTCTGATTTTGGCTAATTTAAATTTGGTCGGGAAGAAGCCAGTTGCAAGTGAGGCATTGTATATATTTTTAAGCTGTTCGATCATAGACTGAGGAATGTTTTGTAGTGCGATTTTATTAATTTGGCTTATGCCAGGTGCTTTGTTCTTGAAGCTTGCTATTGTTTTTACAATATCATTTTGAGTTAATGGAGCAATTATTGGGTTGTTGATGTTTAATGAATTGAGGTTGATTTTCCTGGTAGGTTTCCATTTCTCTGTGTTCTGGCTCAAATATGTTCTAGTTGCCTGTTCTGTTTCTTGGCAGAAGCTTCTATTGTCTTCGTCGTTGATTCTGAATATGTCTTTCCAGTATTCTCTAAATATTGGTTCTTTATCGTGTGGTTCTGTTGCCTTTCTACCATTTTTGTCCTTTATGTAGCTAGTTTCTTCCGAATTAGTTCCCATTAGGTTTTGTATTTTTTTCCAGAATGCTTTTGGATTTCTGTAATCTGCTTGTGTATCCTGGATCAGCTTGTTCCATGTTTCATTGTGTTTGTTCTTGCTTATGTCTTTCAGTTCTTCTTTTAGATTCCTGTATAATATTCTGTTGTCATTGCTCCACCCGTGTGTTTTTGTGTATTCATATAGATTGGTGAATCTAGTTTGGATCATTTTCTCTTCATATGTAAATTGTGCATGTGGTAATGTACGGTATGTTGTTTTTGGGATGTTGTTTTTCATTGCTGTTATTACTTCATTGTACCATGTATCCAGTGTTTTGTCAATCTCTGTTGTGTCTTTGTTGTGTAGGAGTGTTGGTTCATTGTTGCTAAGATCCGATTTAAATTTTTCCCAATTTGCTCTCTTGAGTGAAAATCTTGGGATTGATGGAATTTGTATCGAGGATGTGGATAGAGTTGCTATTATGGGTAGATGATCACTGGTTGTTGTGGGTCCAGCTTTTAGATGTACGTTTAGGTGGTGATGCCTATTGGTTAAAACAATGTCTGGTTTCCCAGAGTTACCGTCTGATACGTAAGTTGCAAAGTCGGGCCCGAGGTGTGTTATTGTCCCGTGTTCGATGAGAGCATGGAGGATTTTTCCTCCTGGGTTTCTAATATTTTTTCCTAAGGTTGTGTGTTTAGCATTGAGGTCTCCTATGAAGTATGCTGGATTGTTTTGCCTCATTAGTTTTAAGATGTCCCCTGTAGGGAATATTGGCCTTCTGAATGTTAAATATGAGGTTCCGATAGTTATTGGGCCTCTTGTTGTATTTACTTCGGCTGCAAGGAAGTTACTTTGAAAGTTGTCAATGATTTTGTATTGTATGTTACGTTTTATAGCTATTGCTATGCCGTCGTGTGGTTCGTCGTGTATGTTCATTTGATGTACATGGTAGTTAAAGATGTTGATTTTGTCACTTTTTTCCGACCATGTGCGTTGATAAGGATGATGTCTGGGTCTATTGTGCTGTATATGTTGGTGAGCTCTGATTTCCTCGTCAGATTCAAGGGCAAGGACGTTGTGCTGAATTATCTTTAATAATTTATTTTGAGTAGTCGTGGATCCCGAGAACTTGGTGCAGGGTGTTTGCTGGCTCGTGCATCTCCTGGCGAGTGTCTACTCCTTTCCTCCTTCAATCCCGTTCTGATTTTCTTAAATTTAGTTATATCTACTCTTTCAATTCTATTGTATTTGGTGTTTATAAGTCCTGCATTTATCAATTGGTCTATATAGGATTCTTCTACCCTATCATCTTTGTAGGTGAATTTTACTGTGCCTTCCTTGATTTCCTGCAGAAGTCTGTCATTTGTTATTGTAGGTGGTGTGTTGACTGAGTAGAAGCGGATGCCGATCTCATTGCCTAGGTCTGCTGGCTGCACATCGCTTGGTGAAGATGGGGGGGGGGGCACGATGGCCAGAGTGGGATTCTTTTCTTGATTTCGCTTTGGTTGGGTCAGCTTTTGCAGGTTGTGCTTTCTCTGTTTGCTGAGTTGTGGAATCTGATGATTTGCGGTGTGGTGCGACTGCTTGGGTGATAGGGTCTATTTCCATGACGTTTTCTTCTGTGCCTAGTTTGGTTATGTGCTCCTGTGGGTTGATTACTCCCAGGCTGCTCTCGGTGACAATTTTAAATATTTCTGTTGAGGGGGCGTCGTCTGGAAATTTCACCTCTGGCAGATTGTTTGCAGCAAACATTTCCCTGATCGTTTTTCCGAAGGTTCCTGGTTTTGCAATGTTGTTGATGTGTGCATGTATAATACTGGTTAGAATTGTGAAAGGTAATCCTTCACTCAGATTGATGTATGTAGGTTGCATGAGGGGATTTTCTTTGGCTTTCTCCAGGACTTTGGAGGTGGTATCTTGCAGCTTTGCAATTGCTGCATATGTCTTGTTAGGGTCTGTTTCAATCTTCTTATTTGTCTTTTCTTTTTCTCTCAGATTTCTGATTATTTCTTTCCTTATGGGACAGCGTGCTGCTAGTGTTCGGTGGTCCCCATTGCAGTTCAGGCATTTGGGGTTATCTTTGTTGCTGCATTCTCTGAATGTATGGCCCTCTGCTGCATATTCGGAGCAGAACTTCTTATCTTTTAGTGGACAGTTTAAGGCTAAATGATTGTATTTATAACAGTTCCAACATGGTGTTATTGCATAAAATTCCTCCTGCTCAATTTGTTGTTTTGTCAGATGGTAGTGGGAGATACAGAGGCCACTCTCTAGGGCTTTTTGTGCCATGGAGATCTCTCCTAACCTGACCTTCATCATGGTGGGAGCACCAGGCATTAGCACCACCTCCTCAACTCTGGCCCATGGGTTCTTCTCTTCTATATTGTTAGCAATATAGCTTGGTGTTTCTTTCAGTATATTTTTATCTACCCTTTTAATTACTACGGATTTTTTTGCACGTAGTTGTGGTGGTATTACTATTTCGAATCCTCGTTCTTTTAATTTCTTTGTTGAGTCGGCAGAGCATATTGTCTACATCCTTTTCTTCCAGGCACAGGACTATGTAGGAGTCCTTTGTTTCTATCAATGCGGCGAATTTGATGTTTAGTTGGGCACACAGTAGTATGCCCAGTTCCTCCTTGCGTTTTTCGGATACGCCCCCCAAGAGGGAGCGTACCCGTATCCTGTTTCCAGTTGTCCTACTCATTTGCTTTGGTCGTTTTCCGTGGCATCAGTCTTGTTGTGGTTTTTACAGGCACCCTACCTATTCCGGGCGAGCAACCTAAACACAGGAATTACAGCACTCCCCACCGCCACTTGCTGGTCGAGTGGTCGTAGAGTGGTTCCTGTGTCACTCACCCAGGAGCCCCGTTAGGGGATCCTATATCCCTATTGTTGGTAATTGCCCACTTATAGGCGTGAGCTTAAAGTGTACCTATTCAGGGGAGGGGTGGAGGATTAAGGATTGCGACCCCCTTCCTAGGTGGACCCGCACGATCACGGTTTCCCAGGAAGGCTCGGCGGAGGGGTGGGTTCTGCTCCTACCCCCTTTCGTGTTCACAATCTCCTACAGTGGAGGTGAACAGTTACAGGGGGGACCCAAGGACGAATACACCTCTTGGGTGCAGGTCCCCAGGCCAGAGCGAAAAAGAAGGAAGATCAAGGAAAATCAGCCAATGGTGCAAGTGACACCAGTGGGATCGCGGCCCAAGTCCGCTGCAGGAAGCCGTTACAGATCTCCCAATCAGGGCCGCCTCTGATCAGGAGTCAGCCCTGATCAGTGGGGAGGCACAGAAAGGGCGTTGTCTGGAACGAGCTTCCCGGTTGTGTGAGTAATGATGGTGAGGTGGTCGTTTTCGTTCGGGTCGTCAACGGTTAGAGACAGGCTGGCAGGCTTTAGCAGTGAAGGGTCAGAAGAGAGGTCCGTTCACGGCGAAGGCTGGCTGGCGAATGAATTGAGAACTAAGGAGAAGTAGTTGTTGTTGTTGTTGAGATTGTCGGACCGTAGTCCGACACGGGCCTTTGCCTATAGGCGGCCCGTTTGGTGGTTCCCGCTGGAGCTCCAGGAGCAGCCAGACCGGATTGGGATTAGAGGTGGTCCCACCTGCAGATTGGAAGGATACTGCAGGTTGCAAGTGTGAGCGGACCCCCGATCAGTGGACGCTTACCACCAACCCCCACTCTTGGACGTGGTCAGTTTCGGAGTGGCGCGCCCCCCGAACTGGGGTCCGCACTTGCTGGGAGAGGATGCTTTCTAAGCTATCTGGGTGGTGGGTATCGTGTGATGACCCGGAGTAGGTGGTGAATGTGGTCTGTATGGGCCTTTCGGGTTAGAGTGGCCGCTGGTGTTGTGTGTGTTTCTTGGGAGATTTGAGTTCTGTTTCGGAGGCTTTGTGTGACCTCGCAGTCGAGGAGATAGTGTTCAAGTGGGTTGGCTGCTGGCTCCTGACAGTAGGTGCAATCCATGACGTCATTTCCGATCATCTGCCAGGAGCACTTGTACCCTAGTCGTAGTCGGTGAAGGCTGACTTGGGTTTGTCTTGGAGTTTTCTTGTCAGCGAAAGGTGGTTCCC
Source organism: Homarus americanus (assembly GCF_018991925.1). NCBI lineage: Eukaryota > Metazoa > Arthropoda > Malacostraca > Decapoda > Nephropidae > Homarus > Homarus americanus. The sequence goes on along the minus strand of NW_024741901.1, from coordinate 8,738,545 downwards.
CTTTTGTGGCCGCCAGGTACCATTTGGCTGATTGGGAACCAGCGTTGAGTGCATGAAGGAAGCTCTTTTTGATGTGGAGCTTGGTAGTCTTTCTGAGGTGATTCTTGATCTGTTGCACACTTGCTGGAACTTGGATGTGTACGCTACTAGAACGTGTAGCTGCCTTGGCTGCTTCGTCTGCCACGTCGTTTCCTCCGATCCCTACATGACTGGGAATCCAGTGTAAGACGACTGGTCGGTTTTGGCTTTGGAATTCCTGTAGCTGTGCGAGGATCGAGGTGATGATGTGGACGTTGTCTCTTGGTTGACTGTGTTGCAGCGCCTGCATGGCCGATTTCGAGTCCGTGTGAATTATGATGGACTTGTTGTGTTGTGTTGCAGCGTGTTGTAGGGCCTTTGAGATTGCTACCAGTTCTGTTTGTAGGGTGGAGCAGTCATTGGAAAGTCTCCATTGGAGGGTCTGACCTTGGGTGTAGAAGGCCGCTCCGGATCTATGATGTTTTGGGTCCACCGAGCCGTCTGTGAAGTATGATGCTGCATCAGCCGGTGTCTCGGTGGCTATGGCTTCGAGAGTTATTTTTTTGAGGTCCTCCTTCTGGAGGTTGGCTTTACTATCGCCTAGGTCGGTAAATTTGAGTGTGGCTGGTGGAGGGCTCCATGGTGGAGGAACAGCGTAACCATTGTCTCGTGTGTCTTGGTTGTTCTTGACGAGTGTTTCTGCTTGCAGGTGTCGGATGACCTCGCTTGCCTCGTGCGACCAGGTGGCCCCTCGCACTCTGTGGTCGAGGTGGAGGGAGGCACTGATTCGAATCTTGGCAACTGTGGGCTTGTCTGCTCTACAGATTTTGGCGAGGAGACCGGCTGTCACCTGCTTGACTCGTACTGCCAGGGGTGGTAGTTCGGTTTCCATTTGCAGATTGCAAATTCTGGTCCACATGGGTGCTCCGAGCATGGTCCTGAGAGCATTGTTTTGGATGACTTCTAGCTTAGCTATTTGGTCTTCTCTCAGTCCAATGAGTGCTGGAGCACTGTAATCTACCAGCGATCTGATGGCGGCCGTGTAGTAGGCTTTGAGCACATGAAGGTTTGCTCCTGCGGATTTGCTGGTGAGCGACCTCATTATATTGTGTCTGCTCTTCGTCCTGTGCCTGAGATACTCGAGTTGCGGCTTGAAGGTGAGTTTCTGGTCAAACCAGATTCCAAGACACTGGTGGGCGTTGGTCCAGACTACCGGCGTGTTTTGTATGGAGAGCATCTTGTCTGGTGTGTCTGTGCAGATGGCCATCGCTTTCGACTTGGCTGGATTTATCTTGAGTCCAAGTCTGTTGCACTCCTCTTCTATAAGTTGGAGTGCGTGTTGCGTGTTGGCTAGTCTGTTCGATCCTCTTACTATAAGCTGTAAGTCGTCTGCATAGCATAGGAGCTTGGCTGTTTGTCTGAAAGGAAGTTTGACTTGATTTTCCATCAGGACATTGAACAGCATTGGACTGAGGATGCCTCCTTGTGGGGTTCCGTTTTCATGGACCCTGTAGCTTGAGGTTGCTCCCTGAAAGCGTACTCGTGCTTCTCTCTGTGTGAGGTAGTTCTGGATCCACCCCAGCAACCTTCCTTTGACGCCTTTTTTAGCGAGCGTAGTTGTAATGGCCAATGGATTTGCTAGTTCGAAGGCTTTCTCCAGGTCGAGGAAGACCACCAGAGCTGGTTTGTTGTCCACTGTGCTGAGTATCTCGGCGATGTTGTTGCCTGTGCCGGTGTTCTCGGTGTAAGCAAAGATGTGAGGGTGTGGGCTGCCTACTTTCCACTTGAGTCGGTTGAGAGCCATTCTTTCTCCCGTCTTCGCTATGCAGCTGAGAAGGGAGATGGGCCTCGGTTTGTCTGGTTCTCTGGGCTTCGGAATGGGCTGTATATCTGCCTTCTTCCATTCCGGTGGGAGTCTTTGTGCTGTCCACGAAGCATTGATGGCTTGCAGCAGAGCCTCGTGTCCGGCTGTACCGGCATGAGAAAGCATGGAGTAGGTTATCCTGTCGGCCCCTGGGGCTGTGTCCTTGCTTCGTTTTAGCGACTTCTGGAGTTCTTGCTGGTTGAATGGTCTGTCAGTGTCATCTTCACTGTTGCAGGCCTCTTCGATCATCTGGAGTCTGACCTGTCGCAGACGCCGTTGTGTCTCCTCCGCCTGTCTCGGGAGGTTTTTCGTTGCTGCTCGGTCAGAGAACAGTTTTGCAAGTCTCTCGGCTTCCTCTTCTGGGTTGGGATGGGTTGGTGGTGGTGGTGTTGCCTTCCCAGATGCCCTTCGGATCTGGGCCCACATCTTGCCAAGGGAGGTGTGCTCGTTCAGTTCGGAGCACCACTTGAGCCAGCTTACGTTTTTTATTTCTTCCTTCTCTTCCCTGGTATCCTTAACTATGACTTGCAGATGTCTGTTTGTTGCCGTGGGATGTCTCCTGTAGTTTCTTCGGGCCATGTTCACTCTGTGGTTGAGTTCTTTCACCCTGGGACAGTAGTACCAGTAATCATTGTACTGTCTTGATGTGGGTTTTGTTTTTGGGATAGCCTCTTCTGCCGCTTGGTGAAACGCCTCGACCAATTGGTGGTGGAGGGTTGTCTCATCCACGGGTGCTGCGCCGGCCGGCTGTGATTTTTCGCGCCACTTAGCCAGGTGTTTCTTAAAGAGTCCCCAGTCTGCCTTTTGGGTATTGTATCTCCATCTCGGGGGGGGTGGAGTGGGGAGTTTGTTCACCTTCAGCGTTGTTAGGGTGGCGAAGTGGTCGCTGGTCAGCGTGGGGTGTATCTGCCAGGAGGCCGAAGGCTGTAGTGCACTGGAGACGAAGGTTAGATCTAGCCTTCCTCCCCTAGTGTGGGTGGGCTCTCCGGTGTTCAGGAGGCAGATCTCGGGTGTATCTTGAAAGGTGGTGTATAGGTGTAGGCCGTCTTCATTTGTGGGGCTTGCCGAGCTTAGGAAGGGATGATGTGCGTTGAAATCCCCTCCTATGAGTGTGGCGTGGTCAGCGGCCGAAGCAAATAATTGAGTAACCTCCAGTGAGCCCCTTGGGTTCTTGTAGATGTTGTGAACAGTTAATTCCCGTTCTTGGAGGGTTACTTTGACGGCCTGTGTCTCGATGTTTTCCCCACATTGAAATTGCTGCGTGACATCGGCGGAGGGTATGCTTGACTTGACCAAGATCATACATCCTCTTGTTGACGCCTGCGTGAAATGCCTCCTGTATGTCTTGTAACCGCTGAATTTGAAACAGTGGTGTTCTTGTAGAAGTGTTTCTTGTAGCAGTATGATAACAAGCTTGTCCTTGGCTGCTGCTTCTTGTAGGAGGTGTTTCTTGTTTTTGATGCCCTGAGCATTCCATGTTAGGATGTTCAGGGTGCTGATGTTTTCCACCACTGTTTCATCGGGGACTTCTGGTGGTCCTCGATGGAGATGTCCAAGTTCGATTCCAACTGGATCAGGTTCATATCTTCGTGTTCTGTGGTTTTTGCCTTCTGGGCCGTGGTTCGGTTCAGGGGGGTTGAAACGTCCAGTTTCTTTCTGGGAGCTGTCGGTATCTTGGGTTCTCTGGTGGCCTTCTTCGGTGTAGAGTGTACCTCGGCTGTCACTCGTGTGAGGACCGGCGTGGCTTCCTCCACTGAGGTGGCTGGAGCTGTGGCGACTTGCCCGAGGACGCTCCCCATGAGTGTTTGGAGCTGTGTGGGTTGGATCTTGTGGCCCAGTAGTCCGGCTAGGCCCTCCGCGAAGGTTGTCAGTACCTTGGCTAGGTCTGATACGTGTATCATTCCTTCTGGTGCCTTGGTGTGTGCTTCTTTTGTCTTTCTCGTGGTTGTCGTTGTCTGCTGCTTGGGTGGCTGAGGTGTGGCCGTAGTGAGGCCAGGAAACTGGGCTGCACTTTGGGTGTTGACTGGCTGAGGAGGTTGTCTTTGTTGTTTTGGCCTTTGGGTTCCCCACACGAAGGTACTTGGTGGGGCTGGTGTGTAGGCGGTGGGGGCCGGTCTTGCTGCTGGTCGGTTTGCCTGGACCCTCTTTGTTCTCTCGGAGCATCCAGGATTCCAGGCGTAGTGTTTGCCCCCGCAGTTGGCACACTTGGGGGCAATTTTTTCCCCATTTTTCAACTTGGTGAGGCAGGAGTGTGTGCCGTGCTTCTGTGCGCAGACTGCTCAGATTTCCTTGTACGTGCACCTTGTCTGATGGTGCCCGTATTTCTGGCATCTGAAGCACCGCAGGGGCTCTGGGACGAAGGGCCTCACTTCGTAGATCCCCCAGGTTTTGAGGTCTATGGTGCTGGGGGTGAGCCGTAGTGCGTTATGAGCACTTGTTTCGTGGTGGCCGTCTTGTCGGACAGGGGAGAGCATCTCTCGGCTTTTAAGATCTTCGGGTGGTTCTCCAGGGGTTCGAGAGGTAGTTCCTTTGGGTACCGGAGGACTACCGACTTCATCAGTTTCTGGGCGGGGTCTAGCTTTGTTGATGCAACGGTGGTGGTGTTTTGCAGGTAAGTGTCGAGGGTGGTGGCGGAGTCCTTGTCTTTGGGGTGAATAATCATCTCCCCTTTAGGTTGGGCCGCACTGAGAACTTGGCCAGTGGATTTAGCTTTTCCATCTCTGTGACGGCGGCATATGTTGTTTTTGCGTCCGTTTTCGTGA
>NW_024741901.1:8690530-8733801 GCF_018991925.1 Homarus americanus | reverse complement strand
TATGTGCAAGCAACATTTCTTAATACTTTAAACTTATTGTCCGCAGCGGATGAATTGCCCTTGACCCGGCACCCCCCTATGGACGGCTCTTATAGCGAGGCACTGGATCAGTTTAATACAGATGTAATATTTTCCCATACAATATCCTGCCATCATTTCCTCTCCACCTTTAAAAAAAAGATATAAGAGTATAACGTTTTTATGTGTATGTACTCAGTATAGGAGATGTAAACAGGGAAACCAGATACCAGATGAACAACGATGCCATAGAGACATCCGACTGCGAGAGAGAATTAGGAGTAATGATCGGTAGGAACCTTAAGCCAAGTAAACAATGTGTTTTTGCTCGTAACAAAGCTAATAAAGTACTTGGGTTCATACAAAGGAGTGTTAGTTACAAGACTAGCGAGGTCATCCTAAAACTGTATCTTGCGCTTGTGGGACCACACCTAGATTACGCAGTTCAGTTCTGGTCACCGTATTACAGAATGGATATAGAAACCATGGAAAGAATTCAGAGGAGAATGACAAGACTAATCCAGGGCATTAGGAACCTTGTGTATAGAGACAGGTTAAAGCATCTTAATTTGCACTCCCTCGAGAGACGTAGAGCGAGGGGCGACCTGATAGAGGTGTATAAATGGAAGTCAGGGCTAAACAAAGGGGACATTGCAAAGGTACTCAAACTATCCAACCAGGAGCGAACTCGTAACAATGGTTTTAAGTTAGACAAATTTAGATTTAGGCGCGAAATAGGTAAACACTGGTTTGGAAACAGAGTAGTGGATGAATGGAACAAGTTACCAAATATCATCATTAACTCGAATACGCTGAATAGCTTCAAACATAGGTTGGATGCTCATATGAGCAATAGGGGTTGGGTGTAAACAGGATTGCCCAGTTTCCTCCATTCTTTTGTTCTTATGTTACGATCCTAGGCCTCTTAGGTTGTAACAAAATCACAAATTCAATTTATCTTTGTATCATAGGTCCAAGGAATAGATCCCACCAAAATCATCACCTCATTACTATGGGGTATATTGAAATTCACGGAGTAAATTTAATTACAGAATATATTAACAAACAAACAATAAAACAAATATATCAGTTATGTACAGAATTTAACAAATACAAATTAAATCTGATAAAATAAATGACTCAATCGATTGACAAAATAATGAACATAAAAGCAAAAAATTAACACTTATTTGGATTAGCAACTACATGAAAAACGTGGTATATTGACCACACGAAACCTCATAAATAAGTAAGTTATTTTCCGTGGAATTATAAAATATGATTAACAACAATCTCACATGTAATACCGTACTTAGCGTTCTAAAAATCGAGCAAGGTTTACACGTTATACCACTAGAAATATTCTGTACAATAAAAAAGGAGATTGTTGGATGCTTATATGAGCAATAGGGGTTGGGTGTAAACGGGACTGCCCAGTATGGGCCAATAGGGCCTCTGCAGTTTCCTCCATTCTTATGTTCTTATGTTCTGTACTTAACTTATCACTGCCGGCCCAATACTAGCGTCACGCGGCTTGGGAAGTAAACAAAGCGAGCAGAAATGACGTCACAACCAAAAGACGTTCACGTTGCGAATCCACAATCAACTATTGAACTCTCACTCGTAACAGTGTATGTTTCTGAATTTTTGGGCCATAGAGACTTTTTAAATATGCAAAAACTAATATAAGTTGTGTTTTGAACCACGTCTCATTACTACCGCCAGTGTCTTTAAAGTTGCAACTAAAAATATATATAATAAGTTTTCAACTGTTTTATATTCGACCCATATCGAACAGTATGACAAGTTCCAACACCATGAAGGAGGACTGAGCCATGTTGCAACACCATTAAAGAGCACTGAGCCAGGTTCCAACACCATTAAGGAACACTAAGCCAGGTTCCAACACCATTAAGGAACACTGAGCCAGGTTCCAACATCATAAAGGAGCACTGATTCGTGTTCCAACGCCATTAAGGAACACTGAGCCATATTCCAACACCATTAAGAAACACTGAGCCAGGTTCCAACACCATTAAGGAACACTGAGTCAGGTTCCAACACCATTAAGGAACACTGAGCCAGGTTACAACACCATTAAGGAACACTGAGCCATGTTCCAACACCATCAAACAGAACAGAAACCTAGCGAGCAAACACTGACTTACACTATGTATTGTCGTATGGATTAACAGAAAGAGAGTTCGAGCGTGGAAACACAGAGCGATAGAGATCATTACACACTAACCTAGCGAGCAAATATTGGCTAAGTGGATACATGGTCCAATGATTTACCAGTGAGAGAAGGAAATAGGTAGAAGGAGAGAGAAAGAGAAAGAGAGAGAGAAATCAAAGTGCACAAACCTATTCACCTAGTTCTGATTTACAGTATTGAATGGTCGTCCCAGAGAGATAGAAAACCAAAATAGAGATAGAAAGACAAACCGATGGAGAAAGAGAGAGAGAGAGAGATACGTAACTAGTAGACAGTGGCTTCTCTAGATAAACAGACTTGTGCATAACCAAGCATAGAGACAGGGTAACATACTCAGTGAGAGAAAAGTGAAAAGGAAAAAGTGGGAAAAGCGGAAGAAAAAATGCGAGTGAGAGAAATAAAGAAAAAGCGAAGGAGAAAGCGAAACACAGAATAATGTGTAAATCAGACCTAAAATAACAGTGAGAGAGAGAGAGAGAAACCCACACACACACAAACACACATATACACACACACACAACTAATAGTAGTATCCTCCGGTACCAGAAATCGCCAGGTGTGACTATGGTAACTCATATATTTTTCGCTCGTCACAATGAAAAAAAAACCAAACATTTATTCTACAAACACACAGTCGTCAATCTTCTCACGAGTCAGTTCACAAAAAATGAGTCAATATTTGGCGAGCGATCTCTAAGGTGTTCATGATTCATCACACTTCAGTTTCAGCACAAAAAAAGCTCTTTTTGTTTTGCGAACAAATACTATATATATATATATATATATATATATATATATATATATATATATATATATATATATATATATATATATATATATATATATATATATATATATATATATATATATATATATATCACAGGGTGTTTAATCTCTCTCTCTCTCTCTCTCTCTCTCTCTCTCTCCCTCCCCCAAAGTAACAGGCTAAGAAGGATCGATGAATTTATCTTTCTATCTCTGTAAATAAATCAAGTCGAATGCCAAGATAAGGCAGACAGACAGATAAAGGAAATGAGAGAGAGAGAGAGAGAGGAAGACGTAGTGACATGTCGAAAAGAGAGAACGAGTGAGAGAGACAGACAAACACAATCAGACAAAGAAAATAAGAGAGAGAGAGAGAGATAAAGAGGGAATAAGAGAAAGAAAAAACATATATTGCGAGAGAAACATGAGGAGGAAACATCTGGGTTCTGGTTTACAAGAAGGAAAGTTGTGACAGAAGTGTAGTTAGGGAGAGTGAATGATGAGACACACAGATGAATAAAGAAAGAGAGGGCGGGGACGGGGATAAAGAGCAAGAGAAAGAGAGGAGAAAAATTGAAAGGGATATAGAGGGAGTGTGAGAGAAAAGAAAGAAGGATGAAGTGAAGAGAGAGAGAGAGTGAGAGAGGAGAGAATGAAGGAGAGGAGTAGGAGATAGAGGTGAAGAATAAGAAAGGGAAAGAGAGAATAAAGGAGAGGTAGGGGAGAGAGAAAGAAGGAATGGGGTAGAGGAGAAGAAGGGTGAAGGGAGAGGTAGATTTGAAGAAAGAAAGAAGAAGGGAAAGGAGAGAGAGAGAAGACTGGAAAAATAAATGAAGAAACAGAAGAAAACGAGATAGGAAAACTCAGCAGGAAGAGTGATGTGAGAAAAAAAGAAATAAAGAGTGGGATAGAACAAGAAATGAGAAAAAACGAGTGAAACAAGAAAAGGTGCACAAGAAGATGAAGAAAAACAGGAGAGACAGAGAGGTTTAATATAAAATTAAGAATGAAAGGCATTAGCAAGAAATTTCTCTCCAAGCATTAGTACATAATTGCCGTTAAGTTTGTGTATCTTGTTTAGTGTGTTTTCGGATTTCAGAACGGCCCATAAGTAAGTAATCATTTCAGGGGCTCAAAAGATCCTCATTAGTGTTTGCAAGTCTTTCTGTGGACAGGACACGTTCAAAGTGTGTATCTGTGTATATAGGAGTCGTTAACACTGTGTCGATGTGTGTACTGGAGACGTTAATATGTGTCTTTATATGTATAGGAAACATTCATAGTGTGTCCAAGTGTGTACTGGAGACGTTAATATTGTATCTATATATGTACTGGGGACGTTAATAGTTTGCACAGGACACTGTTAATTTCTCCAGTACACACGTAAACCCCCTATTAACATCTAAATACACTTAGACGCATTATTAACGTCTCTTGTATAAATATAGATACACAACTTACATCTCCAGTTCACAAATAGAAAACCTTCATATCTACTACACCTATAGACAGTACCTACCTCTCCAGAAAACATAAAAGACTCAGCAACTTGTGTCGTACCCGCTTGAAGACCATGAATGACTCCTTACGAAGCCTTTCCACACGTAGAACACTTGTCCTTTTCATTGCTAAAGTCTGAGTTCACCCTGATGATACATATACAACTATAATGAGGGGTGCAGGGGCTTTGAGAGATCCAGCCAAGTGTTCGAGTAAATGAATGAGTAGGATAAAGAGAGACTGAGACAGATAGATAGAAAGAGAGTCAGACAGAGATAGAGAAGAGAGAGGGGCGTGGGTTGTGCGGTTTTGTTTAGTTATGTTGATCTATGTCATAGAAACAAATTGATTTTAGGGTTATGAAAAGGTTGCAGTGGGAGACCCGTCCAGTCACATCGCCTACACCTCTCCATACATCGTTGACATCGTGATGCACCAGGTGAAGAGAGTGTCGGATAAGTTACTATTGTGACAATACATACCTACTAGCACTATTAATGACATCTGGCTTATGAATGTCAGAACTGAGACCATTTTTGCCTTACCTCCTCTGTATATATACACCTTTTTTTGTACTTCTCCTTAGTCTGTACTCACCCCTAAAGATGTGAATTACACGAAAGCGCTTGGGAACTTCGTGTTTTTTCTTCTTTCCTTGTGGTTATCAGCATATACCTAGATCACGCACAACTACAGTGATTTACTTGCATATATATATATATATATATATATATATATATATATATATATATATATATATATATATATATATATATATATATATATATATATATATATATATATATATATATATATATATATATATATATATATATATATATATATATATATATATATATATATATGAATATGTGAATTACTAATTTTTCTATTATCAGCATATACCTAGATCACGCGCACCTACATGATATACTATATATATATATATATATATATATATATATATATATATATATATATATATATATATATATATATATATATATATATATTTATTTATATATATAAAACAAAGAAGAATGTCTGTGTGTTTGTGTGTCTGCACGAGAATGAAACTACTACCGATCTGTAGTGATGATGGATGGTGTTATTATGTAGTGATGATGGATGTTGTTATATGTAGTGATGATGGATGTTGTTATATGTAGTGAGGATGGGTGGTGTTATATGTAGTGATGATGGATGATGTTATACAGTATGTAGTGATGATGGATGGTGTTATATGTAGTGATGATGGATGATGTTATATGTAGTGATGATGAGTTGTGTTATATGTAGTGATGATGGATGATGTTATATGTAGTGATGATGGGTGTTGTTATATGTAGTGAAGATGGATGGTGTTATATGTAGTGATGATCAGACAATAAAATAATAACAGTTTAATGCTAAAAAAATATACTTTGCTGTACCGTTGTAGTGGAACTTACATACGCCGTTAATGAAATATTGATGGAAGAAGAAGTTTTGGGGAGTGAACAGCGAGACAATGTGGAGCTTCCCGGAGGGTGGCGTCCTACCGTGGCCTAGCGAATGAGCCGTCCTGACCAAACTTGGCATGGATAGCAAGTGTTTCTTTGCTTCTCTCATGGACAGTTCTACTGTATGTTGGATGCTCCAGAGTAGGAAATGGCAAAAATCTGTACATCCTTGCTGCTAATGGCAAAACCAAAAATGTGGTCTACCCTAATGCACTACAGTGAGACAATGTGGAGCCTCCCGGAGGGTGGCGTCCTACAGTGTGTGTCCACACCAGAATCTCGGAAACTACTTTACCGATCTGTAGTGATGATGGATGGTGTTATATGTAGTGATGATGGATGGTGTTATATGTAGTGATGATGGATGATGTTATATGTAGTGATGATGGGTGGTGTTATATGTAGTGATGATTCGACAATAAAATAATAACAGTTTAATGCTAAAAAAATATACTTTGTTGTACCGTTGTAGTGAAAAACATGGTGGAACTTACATACACCGTTAATGAACTATTGATGGAAGAAGAAGTTTTGGAGACTGAACAGTGAGACAATGTGGAGCCTCCCGGAGGGTGGCGCATATAAGAATCGATATTACTTATTCATAACGATAACAGAGTAGCATGAATACCAAAATGGTTATTGATTACGTCACAGCTACTGCGTCACAAATAACTGAGAGCGCATGTGCAGAAATGGTGATACTGACGCGGAGGATGTTGATGGCCGAGTACAACAAAACAGTACGTGAACCGGAGTCGAGAATACATCAAAGTCCACAACAGTTGAATGCAAATAGCGTGACAAACGGTGTCCAGGGCCTTAGTACCGACCATACCAACAAATTTACTTGTCGGAGATACGTGAAATATTGTAGGCCGGAACAAACAGTTAAGCCTCTGCCCAGCCTTTGTTGATACAACAGTTCTATTATTTTATGGCATTTATTATTTTTTTATAATGGGATTGTTGTTACTGTATACTGCATTGTGTTTATGGTGTCTTATATTATTTTGTGTTATATGGTTTTTTAATGTGCTATGTTATTTGGTTGTTACAGTTTGCTATTTTTCATATATTATGTTACATTATTTTGTCTTGTAATATGATATGCTGTTGTACGCTGTATCGTCTTATATTAGTGTTATATATATGGTGTTATGCTATTGTATATTGTTATATTATGTTTGGTTACGTTATGTTATATTATGGAGGAAGGAAAGATACAAAGAAATGAAGAGTGGCAGAATAAAGAGAGAAGGAGGGAGATAATGTAAAAACTTAAAACAGCGAAAGAAGGAGAGAGAGAGAGAGAGAGGGGTTAGTTTATTAATCTTCTGGGAGGAGGGCAACGCAGTGACCAACTAAACTTATCATTTCCAACACCCAACTTGGGAATAAAACTGCCAAGGTACACTGACCAGCGCCAGTACGAGCAATCAACAGCACCTGGTGTACCACTCTTTCCCTGAATGGCACGCTTATGTTAGGCACACGAAGCGATCGTTAACCTTCATCTGCCACCACTGGCGTTCTTTTATGGGAGAAATAAGAGGAAGTAACAACATCGACAGTCAATGACATAATGAGGGAGATAGAAGGATAAAAATTTTGACACCTTCAACTATGCAATGACACTCAGGAAGCTTACGCCAGACAAATGTTCGCCGGCCTTTTGCCTGAAGTGGAACAAACTTGGAAGCCAACTTGACATATTGAGGGCGGCAGCAAAAGGGAGAGATTTACATGTCAAGGTTGTAAATCTGAGTGTGACGCCATATTGACGTTGATGGAGGCGGCAGAGTGATGGCGGGAGTCGAGCAACACTGGAACCAGCTAGACGGTGACCAACACTCGCACCAGCTAGACGGCGACCAACACTCACACCAGCTAGACGGTGAGCACCACTCGCACCAGCTAGACGGTGAGCAACACTCGCACCAGCTAGACGGTGACCAACACTCGCACCAGCTAGACGGTGAGCAACACTCGCACCACCTAGACAATGAGCAACACTCGCACCAGCTAGACGGTGACCAACACTCACACCAGCTAGACGGTGAGCAACACTCACACCAGCTAGACGGTGAGCAACACTCGCACCAGCTAGACGGCACCAACACTCGCACCAGCCAGGACGGTGACCAACACACACAGCTAGACAGGAGCAACACTCGCACCAGACGGTGACCAACACTCACACCAGCTAGACGGTGAGCAACACTCGCACCAGCTGAGCACCAGCTAGACGGTGACCAACACTGCACAAGCTAGACGGTGACCAACACTCGCACCAGCTAGACGGTGACCAACGCACCAGCTAGACGGTGACCAACACTCACACCAGCTAGACGGTGAGCAACACTCGCACCAGCTAGACGGTGACCAACACTCGCACCAGCTAAACGGTGAGCAACACTCGCACCAGCTAGACGGTGACCAACACTCCACCCATCTAGACGGTGAGCAACACTCACCAGCTAGACGGTGAGCAACACTCGCACCACCTAGACAATGAGCAACACTCGCACCAGCTAGACGGTGACCAACAATCGCACCAGCTAAACGGTGAGTAACACTCGCTGCACCAGCCAGACGGTGACCAACACTCGCACCAGCGACGGTGACCAACACTCGCACCAGCTACAGACTGAGCACGCGCGGCGAGCAACACCCGCACCAGCTAGATGGTGGACAACACTCGCACCAGCTAGAGGGTGAGCAAACACTCGCACCAGCTAAACGGTGAGCAACACTCGCACCGCTAGACACCAGCAACACTCACACCAGCTAGTCGGTGAGCAACACTCGCACCAGCGACAATGAGCAACACACGCACCAGCTAGACGGTGAGCAACACCCGCACCAGCTAGACAATGACAACACTCACACCAGCTAGACGGTAAGCAACAATCGCACCAGCTAGAATGTGAGCAACACTCGCACCAGCTAGACAATGACCAACACTCACACCAGCTAGACGGTGAGTAACACTCACACCAGCTAGACGGTGAGCAACACTCACACCAGCTAGACGGTGAGTAACACTCACACCAGCTAGACGGTGAGTAACACTCACACCAGCTAGGCGGTGAGCAACACTCACCTTCACGGCGGCACACGGTGATGTCGCGGGCGAAAACTCTCTCATATTTGATGGAATTTGTGAATTTATATTCTGCAATATTTTATAAGGAGAGGCTGGAGAGGATGAGGCTGTGTCATGGTTTAACACCTATGAGAGACGAGATGAAGTGATGTTGTGTAGCAGCTGATGACGATAACTATTGGTGTGATGACCTGAGAGACGAGATGAAGTGATGTTGTGTAGCAGCTGATGACGACAACTGTTGGTGTGATGACCTGAGAGACGAGATGAAGTGATGTTGTGTAGCAGCTGATGACGACAACTGTTGGTGTGACGACCTGAGAGACGAGATGAAGTGCTGTTGTGTAGCAGCTGATGACGACAGCTGTTGAACATGTGAGGAGGTGGAGAATATATTTACTTATCTTGAAGTCAGTAAGAGTGAGAGAAACCCGAAGGAACTTAAAATGCAAAGAGACTTAAGCCTTGTGTGTGTCTGTAAGAGCGTGTTTTCTATGTACAATATACATGTTTGCATTATTACCACACGTGTGTGTGTGTGTGTGTGTATGTAATAATAATAATAATAATGATAATAATAATGATCATAATAATAATATTATTAATACTACTACTACTACTAATAATGATAATTAACGGTTTATTGAAAAAGTTCTGCAGCCCGAAGGCTAAAAAATATACATTGGACATAAATGAATTATTACATACATTGGTGGTTTAACAAAAACCTTCATTAGAGAAAGGTAAAGGAACATACAGTAAACATACAGATAAATGTAGGTGTTGAACAGCAAACACGTAGTGTAGTAACTCCCTCCCAGATAGTGTTAGGAAAGACCTCACGTGGTGTAGTAGTTCCCTCACAGATGGTGTTATGAGGGACCTCACGTGGTGTAGTAATTCCCTCACAGATGGTGTTATGAGGGGCCTGACGTTGTGTAGTAATTTCCTCACAGATGGTGTTATGAGGGGCCTCACGTGGTGTAGGAACTCCCTCACAGATGGTGTTTGTGTTTGTGTTTGTGTGTTTGTATGTATGTAATTGGTTCACCGGGCTGGTTCTGTAAAGCCTCGACTTATCACAATGTTCCAATCAATGTATGAGAGCAGTGAGTACTCGAAAAGTGTTTAGCCACATTGGGTTTGGTAATGTCCATTGGAAGCTTCCCTCAGTTATATTTACGTAGTCTCTATAAGTTCTTATATTAAAATAAGGCTATAGTTGTATGAGCAGAGACTTGGGGGTCCTGACCACTCTCGTGGTCAGAGACAGAGAGAGGGGAAGTGATCGATATTAGTGAGAATGTAAGAAAAGCATGAAACAGCTAATTCTCATCAGTTTTCACAGAAGAAATTCACGAGGAAATTCCAGGGGTGGAACTCATATTTAGGGGAAATGGAGAAGAGAAATTAAAGAATATCACTATCAGAAAAGAGGATGTTCCTAAGAAGATAGATAAATTAAAGAAGACAAAATCATTAGACACGTGAGTTGTGCCAGACTTGTGGAAACAGGCAAATGTAGTAGTACCCATACTAAAAAAAGGAGAGAGAGCATCAGCGTCAAATTACCGGTCGATTAGTTTGACGTCAGTAGTGGGGAAATTTCTTGAATCAATTATAGCAAATAGCATCTGATCGCATTTAGAGAAAAACAAATTAATCTACGACTCTCAACATGGGTTTACAAAGGGATATCTTGTCTAACAAATCTGCTGACTTTTTTTAGGAAAGTCTTCCAGGTACACTCGGAAACCATAATCTCTAGCCCACCTGGGTCGGTGCTGGAGGTTAGAACAGTGTCCTTTCTGAACGGGGGACCACTCAAACTATCAAGAGGCAACACACCCACGAGCACACACAGTCATAGTACGGCTGTATAGATGACATTATGCAAAAAATATTGTATATGGCATTTTATACTCTGCATTATCTTCATTATATATGAACATGAAGAAAAAATACCATAGGTTGTAGTTACGAAAGTATAAATGGAAATACACACTTCCAAACCACCCAGTGACTCCACACAACGTATGCAGCACTTGTTTGTATGTGTGTGCCAGACCACGATGCTTCCCATCATTCGCATAACTATATGAAAAATCGTGTTTAATTTAACTACATATTTCAAAAACCTTAAATTACATGTGGATCAGTCACTCCTCAACGGGTTTAAGTTGGATAAGTTAAGCTTTAGGAGGGAGACAGGAAGGAACTGGTTCACAAATAGGGTGGTAGACGAGTGGAACAAGGTTAGCAACTTTGTAGTAAGTGCTGGAACTCTGGAAAGTTTTAAAAGGAGGCTGGATAGATTCATGGATGATATAGAGTGGTAGTAACTCTCGACAGGAGCTGCCATGCACAGGCCAACCGGCCTATTGCAGTCTCCTTATTTTCTTATTTTCTTATGTTCTTATGTTCTTATGTTCTTATGTAATGTGTCAGGATTCTGGTCTGTCTCAAAGTGTAGCCCAGCTGTGACTGACTGTCACCGGCGTCCCCCACTTATTACTTTTAACTTAACTTTTACAATGCAAAGATCATATTTTAAAATGGATCGTGCTTAACATATCGCTCAAATCTCACGCCAAACGGTAACTAAGAGCCGTTAGGGTGAGGTCATTCTGCAATCTATACACTTCTAGTTGCAATAGAATCAACAGGTCATAAAAATAACTCTAAAAGGTTGGGGGTAATGAGGCTTTAGATAAGACTTTTATGACGAAAATGCCCTTGCTGCCAGGTTACTCACTGGCTATTTATCAAGGTTATTCACCATGATGAATAAAGATCACTGAACACTTAGACACACACACACACACACACACACATACACACACACACACACACACAGGTCAGTGAAAGGAATAGCTACGTCTGTAATGCTCCGATCTTCTGTAGTAGTTATCAACAAAGGCTACAGTATGTAGTGGTGATTGAGCTGGAAATGGAGAGGAACCTATGTACAGTAGTGTTGAAGTGGTGATCGACCTATGGACCGATAATCACCCTCTTTAGTGATAATTACAGTAAACAACTTGGGACTTTCCTGATTGATTTTATTATTCACTTCATTATCTTCCACTTTTCTTCAGGAAATTTCACTGCTGAATAGCTGTCCAAAATCCATACCAATCAGTGAACGTGTTAATACCTCTGTATACCACTGAAAATATGCATTGGTTACGAAAGGTTACTGAATTAATGTCTATTAACACAACATTTATCCAACTCATTCAGGTAAACTTCCTTAAAGGTGTCAATATTTCTGCATGTATGTCATTCGTTTGTGTTTCTTATAAGAAAGTATGATACCTGTGTATTTGCCATCAGTTCCATTTAATCCTTGTTTTTTTTGGGGGGGGGAAGGGGGGGAAAGGTTTTAGGAACTATATAAGTTAATAGTCACAACACGTTCAACTTGTAATCATAACCATTAGCTTCTGGCCTTTACCTCCGTCGCTGTTTTATTGTCACTGTAAGCACTGGTAATATTTCCCTATCAATGCTTTATGGACGGTGGGAAGCTCAAGAGGAAACTGCCGGCTTGGCATTTCCTGTGTTGGTGAAATGTGTCCATTTGGAGGAAGGGAACAAAATCCTCAGCTCACAGCCTCGGCGTTTTAATATTTGATGTGATGAGAACGACCTGATATAAGGCGTTAATCACACATTGCAGGGTTAGGTAGACAGTAAGCTGACAGTGGAAGAAAATCAAAGATAACTAAGAATTGGGAGACGACAACCAACCACAGCTTGTCCTTTCAGTAGACACGTCCCCTTAAAGGATGGAAGGATGTGTTATTAATTTTTCGTTTTAAAAGATTTATAGGCGAAAGAACCTGTGAAATTCATTGAATATTTGATATTAATAGGTGTTTTAAATACACAGGTAGAGAAGAATCTCTCGATGAAGAACCATTTGGTTTAGTCAATACAAATGTGAGGAGAAAGTTTAATTTCTTTATAAAAAAGACGAGATTATTGCAAATTTTTTCTCCAAACCAACCAAGGCATTTTACGACATTACTTTCAATTCGTGATTAAGGAAATACAATTTCAAGAAAGACTCCTTAATTCAAACTAAGACCCAACCAGCGGCAGACTAAGGGTCAGACCAGCTTCTGTGAATGAGTTTGCTGGGACTAAAACCTTAGATATTAAAAAGACCAAAATATGGATGAAATTAAATGGGATTTAGGAAAGCTGGCAACAGAGAGAGCAATGCAATATGAAATTGAAACACAAAACAGATTTATCGTATTGTTGGAGCAAGAACTTGAGGAGCAATACTGAAATGAACTTCAAGAAATTATATCACACAGTAGGTGACTATCTCGCATGACAAGGAATCAGCAGACTAGAACTGACTGCACCGTATGTTAAACTTCAAAGCAAGTGGATAGAAGAAGAAAGTTGGTGAGAGAAAATGAATTTATTATAGAACTTAAATTCCTTTTAAAGAATATACGTTTGTGAAAATCGCCATTGCGTGAACCTAAATGTGTTCTTCCATTATAAGTGTTTCTTCTTTTCATATTCTTTATTTTACTACAGGTGTATTTTTTTTACCGATTGACGTGGATTTCCTTCATTCATTACTGATCATTGAGCTGCTCCTGAATAAATGTATTATAACTAAGACTTCTGAACTGCTGTCTCATATTTAGTTATTTAATCTCTGCATTAAGGCCTATTAAGTCTTTCATATTATCAAATTATAATACATAATCAACTTCCATAATATATGAGAGTGATCATAAGAGCTTAGAGGACAAATTAAGTCAAATCTGAAGTAACTGAAGCCAAATCTTTTACAAAAGGTTGGGTTCATTTAGTGCACAAGGCAACCTTCCAGTGCATCTTGTCACCGAATCTGAAACCTAACACACTCCCTTAATCTTAAATATTGATGGTTAATGTACATACTTTTAGTTAATGAAGACCAGCAATACAATATAACATTAATTACTGTTAGGATATAATTTGAAAAAAACAAATCTCTGTATTTTTTATTGGATGATCTATAATTTGATTTCATCAATTCATTGAACATGTTTTAAGCCTTCAATTTATAAAAACAATCTTTTGTTCATATGATATGAAAATAACCAAAGACAATTTCCGTAACAGTGTTTGGTTCGCCTAAATGAAGCAAAAATTGTCGCCCAAATGAAGTGATTTTTCGCGCCCAAATGATTTTTTTTAGGCCAAATGAAATGCACCCGTTAGGTTAGGTTAGGTTAGGTTAGGCTTAGCTTAGTTTAGCTTAAGCTTTAGTTGAAATAAGTTGAGGTGGAGATTTTTTATGTGATCTCTTGTCAGTTGAAATGCAGAAATACAAAGTTATGGGAAAGAAGGAATATGAATTTTGGCCAAACATTCAGAAATAATTCCATCTACGAAGAGTTATACTTATTATAAAGACTCAGGACAAAGAGGCAAGTATTGAAGTGTGTCTTAATTGTGTTTATTTTGAGTAACAATGTTGTGGGACTCCTTGCTTATACTTTGCTGTCACTCAGAGTCGAGTTATGACAATCATTCAGCTAAGAAACAAAGATATGAGTTATTAAACATGTCACCTTCGTTGGTGAGATCTGAGGTGACTCGAGAGGCAAATAGGGGATCGGCAAGGCCGTCACAGATATTGGACGTGTGGAGGGCTACATCTAGTGCAGAAGGGGCCCCCGGTGGCAGCGTCTTTCCAACTCTGGTGCTTGTCTGCCTCGGTATGCAGTAGGGTTAACTCAAAACTATTGACGCCTTCGCGTGTGGTGTGCCTCTCCCAGGTGAGGGGGGTCGATTTCACCTTTAAGTTTACCGTTCATTAGGTGACTGCAAAGTAGCAGCTTTGGCAGTCTTCTGTCGTCCATGCTGATAACATGGCCAGTCCAACGTAGTTGTTCATGGATAATGGTAGCCTCGATGTTCCTACAGATGGTGTCAGCAAGAATACTGGCATTTGTTCTCTTTTCTTTTTAGCGAACTCGGAGGATGGAACGTAGACTACGTTAGTGAAAGTTTTTAAGTGCCTTGAGGTGCCTCCTGTATGTGACCCAAGTATCATTGTCATACAGCAGGATGGGGATAATTTCAGCTCCTTACAGATGAAGACACGGGTATGGAATCTGCCAAAGGATTGAGATACACATCTAATCCAATGTTAAATATCTTGATCGATATCCGCGGTGGTGGGAGCCAAGGTACGGAAAGTGAGTAATATTACAGAGGGTAGTGCCGTTAACTTGGATGGATGTAACAATGTCATGAGTGTTTCCCTCCAAGCATGAGTCGATTGCAATGACCTGGGATTGTGAATGCCTTAAGACTGAACCAACAAGAGAACCTGTGAGACGTGACGTCATGAAGAGGTGGCGCCCTTTATGGGTGACGCAGTTTGAAAAAGACAGTCTGTTTTGGGGGAGAGT
Organism: Homarus americanus; assembly: GCF_018991925.1. Lineage (NCBI taxonomy): Eukaryota > Metazoa > Arthropoda > Malacostraca > Decapoda > Nephropidae > Homarus > Homarus americanus. The sequence goes on along the minus strand of NW_024741901.1, from coordinate 8,718,258 downwards.
TAAGTGTGGTCATGTGGGTCGTCTTGACATATGGCGGGATTATATGTGAGTACCCATCAGGTTCTATCCATTTCACGAAATGTATTGTGATCCATGTGACCCCTGGTTAGCTAGCTAGGAAGATAGGTTATTGTTTTGAAAGTGTAGCTGTTTATTTTGAGTAAATTGTTAATAAACGAAGAACCGTTATGATTAGTTCTCAATTCCCTTGTGTATTGAGTAGAGTATTGTCCTTTCTAAGTGTCTTTAGTAGCATGTAGTAATACAGTGAGCCATCAGAAATAACATAACCCTATCACCTCAGGTAGTAGGCAGCTACCAACCAGGGAAGATATTGGAAGCATAATGTATTGTCTAATTTACTTTTATCCTCTTTACCACTAATCGGCTCGTTAGTTATATGGCACCATGAAAATTGTAACCAAGTACCAGGTTGCTGATCTGAATTTTTACCTCATTTACACACAATTGCAGGGTCTCAATTGTTTCTCTTACTATTGACAACACAACATACATACAGTATATTGTTTCTCACTTTTGATTTTTGTTTTTAATTTTGTATTTCTTTATTATTATTGTTATTATTATTATTATTATTATTATTATTATTATTATTATTATTATTATTATTATTATTATTATTATTATTGCAGTGTTATTATTATTATTATTATTATTATTATTATTATTATTATTATTATTATTATTATTATTATTATTATTAATATTATCATTATTATTTTATTATTTTATTTTCAATTTTGTGTTATTTATTATAAATTTCATTTACTGTGAATTATTATTATTATTATTATTATTATTATTATTATTATTATTATTATTATTATTATTATTATTATTATTATTATTATTATTATTATTATTATTATTATTATTATTATTATTATTATTATTAATATTAATATTATTATTATTGTTATTATTATTATTATTATTATTATTATTATTATTATTATTATTATTATTAAATTTTCGCTCCCCAGGCCCCGATGTGGGTCAGTGACTAAAAAGAAAGAAAAGTTATCCACTTCTAGTCTCTCTAGTCAAGACTAACTGCAAAAACTCATATCTTTAAGCCCTCTCTCTCCCTAACCTCCCCTATATCACAAGTATAAAGTGTACAGAGAATGAAATACATAAGAAAAAGAGAATTAAAAATGAAATAAAAGAATTAAGAAGTAAGAAAGAAGAAATAAAAGAGATAAAAAAATGGTATACTATATAAAGAGAATTATTCTTACATGGTTGGTAGAGGTATGGTTGAACCATGGGCAGGCTGAAAGAGAATCCGAGTCTTACTTTTACGTACATTAACCTCAAGGCCGCAGTGTGCATATGCATCTGCATACGTATTCAGGATCTCCTGTACGTCCTGTTCCATGTGAGCGATGAGGGTAAGGTCGTTTGCATACGGAAGTTAAGTAATGGAAGTGGCCGACACCTTTGTTCCTGCCTGGAGTCGTCTTATGTTGAAAAGTCCCATCATCCATTACTAGATGTCCACGCCACCGATTAAATTCGCAATGGCATAAATAAGGAAGGCAGCCAAGAAAATGGAAAAAAAAGAGTTGGGAAAGAATTAAGATCTCATTCGGCTTATCAAATCATTTGACAAGTGTGATATGTTCTGTAATAACGTGCAACATCCTTATGCAGACCTGCCCAGAAGAAATTCCTTATTATTTTACTGTAGGTCTTCTCCATCCCCAAATGACCACCTAAATAATCATGCACCAGACTTAAGATATCGTGTCTGTAGCAAGCTGGTACCACTATCTGATAGATCTCGTCCCACTCTTCGTCAGCAGGAGCATCAGCCGGTCTGAGCTTACGCATAAATACCCCGGATTTTAGTTAATAATAAACAGGATTTTTATAAGCTTCTGATTAATCAACTGCTCCAGAAAACATAGGGCTCAAATTTGTGTCATCCTTTTGTGCCTGAATTAATTTATTCCTTGGGACAGTAACTTGTCCAGCCTCAAAGGTCTCTAAATACTTTTGGGCTTCATTATATCCATCACTACCTGATACTACTTGGAAACCAGAATTCTCATCAAAAAGATTGCCCATACAAAAATCATCTACATTATCATCAGTCTAGTATGAGCTTACACGACTATCACTTTGAACTGTGGCAGACATACTACGAGTTATAGCACATGAAGGGAATAGCCCTGGGAATTCTTTCTCTAACTCTGTAGTATTATTTTTACTAGAAGGAGTTTTTGTTACTATCGGGTCTGATACAAGTCTACTGCCAGCAATGTCGTTCATCATCCAAAAAGTTACTCCATCCACAGGCAGATAATCTTTCACGCCGACAGTTGAAGATATTGCAGGAGTCGTAGACCCTCAGCAATTTGGCAACATGAAAACTTCCTCCACCACTCACTGTCTTGTCAGCTTTCTCGATTACATATACCGTCATCTCGAGAAACGAAAAACGTCTGTAGCTGTCGCCTTCATTGATTTCACTAAAGCATTCGACCTAGTTGACCACAATATAATCATCAACAAAGCTATTGACCTCGGGCTTCGGAAAAGTCTCATACCATGGCTTACAGACTTCCTCAGTGACCGACGCCAAGCTGTACGCTTCCGAGGGGCTGTCTCCACCTTTCAGTCACTCACCTGTGGCGTCCCCCAAGGCACCAAGATGGGACCACTCTCCTTCCTTATGCTCATCAATGATGCCCTAAGAGAAACCCCTGCTCGCTGGAAATATGTCGACGACTCCACCATTGGGATCAGCGTCAACAATTCTGCTCCCAACTATACCGCCCTTCAAGATTTATTGAACAGTCTCCAAAACTGGGCCACCAACAACCATGTCACCATCAGCCATACCAAGACTATGGTTATGCACATCAACCTCTCCTCCGACATTGTCCCACCTCCTTCTATTACTCTAGGTCCGAACACACTCCAGGTTGTAGATTCCACGAAGCTCCTCGGCGTCACCATAGACAACAAACTAAATTAGAAACCACACGTCAGTGAAGTTGTCAAATCCTCCAGTTTCCGTCTCCACCTCCTCCGCCGACTCAAGTCCCTCGGAGTTCCTGCACCCGAGCTCCTCAGTGTTTACACAACATTCATACTTCCCAAGCCTCACCTATGCCTCCCCACCTGGTCTTCCTCCCTAAATGCCACACAACGTAAACACCTAAAAAAGTGCAAAGAGGGCATGCAAGATTATTCTCTCCTTCCTACTCCACATATCAAGAAGCACTCAACACACTGACCCTTTCGACTCTCACTGACCATCACCACGACCTCATCTGCAAATTTGGTAAGAAGCTTCTACACCATCCTCGACACCGGCTCCTACTACCACCTGAGATCCCTAGCCCGAGAATTGCTGTTCGACACCACAACCGCATCCAGCCCATACGTGAACGAACTGATCGCTATAAGAACAGCCCAGTCCCAACCATTGTAAAAATTACACTGGTCTACAAAAAAAAATTTTTTTTTCTGGTATGAAACGTGCCAGAATTTACTGAGCTACCAGAGATTGAGGATATAGACCGGAATTCACCTGTTTCTACAAATGAAGATGAAGAGACTGATCTTTTCAAGCCATCTGGTGAAGATTGTGAAAAGCCAACGTTGTTTACTCAGTCAGAATTGAATGATCTGGTCAGAGATCTAAATTTGCCAAAACAGTCTGCTGAATTGTTAGCTTCCAGGCTTCAAGAGAAACGACTCTTAAAACCTGGCACGAGTGTCTCCTTTTATCGCAACAGAGAAGAGCAACTGCGGAAGTACTTTCATTCATATGACCAGCTTGTTTTTTGTAATGATGTAGAAGGACTTCTTCTCTCCATGGGACTACCAGCATATGATAGTAAGGATTGGAGACTTTTTATTGACAGTTCTAAAAGGAGCTTGAAATGTGTTCTTCTTCATAACGGAAACAAGTATGGTTCAATTCCAATCGGACATTCTGTACAAATTAAAGAAGAGTATGAAAACATTAAGACTGTTCTAGAGAGGTTGCAATACCATGCTCATGAATGATTAATTTGTGTGGACTTGAAAATGGTAAACTTTCTATTGGGCCAGCAAGGAGGGTACACAAAATACCCCTGTTTTCTGTGCTACTGGGACAGCTGGGCTACAGCAGACCATTGGGTGAAAAAGAATTGGCCACCAGGACATAGTTTGACGCCTGGTGACAAGAATATCATTAACGATCCTCTGGTTGACAGGAAAAACATTGTCCTTCCTCCTCTGCACATAAAACTTGGTATCATGAAGCAATTCGTCAAGGCTCTTGATCATAGTGGAGAGTGTTTCAGATATATATGCTCAACCTTTCCAAGTCTCAGCGACGAGAAGAAAAAGGCAGGGATTTTTGATGGACCTCAAATAAGAACACTACTCAGAGATCCACACTTCCTTGCAACAATGACTGAGGCACAGGCAAGAACTTGGAATGCTTTCTCTAATGTGGTGCGGAACTTCTTAGGGAACAAGAAAGCGGACTATCAAGAAATTGTGGAAGAGCTGCTCTTGAGTTTACAAGCACTTGGATGCAGAATGAGTATCAAGGTTCACTACTTACACAGTCACTTGGACGAGTTTCCAGAAAATTTGGGAGAAGTGAGCGAGGAGCAAGGGGAGTGCTTTCATCAAGACATTAAAGTAATGGAAGAACGTTACCAAGGTCGATGGGACTCGAACATGATGGCGGACTACTGCTGGAGTTTGATGAGAGACATTCCAGAAGCTGTACATAAGAGAACGGCCAAAAAGAGGAAGTTTATGTAACTGTAACTTGATCTTAATACTTGCACTATTTCTACCGTACATTAATTGTTTTTTTCACCCTTCAATGTTACATTTAAATATTATATGTGCATTAACTTTCCAATTTGATATTAAAAATTTTTGGTTATAGAAAAATACAAATTATAATGCTGAAAAAATTTATGTATACATGTTTAAACCGTCAATTTTGATCCAAAAGTTTACGTTTCCCAGCAAAAGTGCAATATGGTATATCTCAAAAACCTGATGTGATAGACAAAAACCAAAGTCATATTTGGATTCTGCACCCCAAATTTACTTAAAATCCGTTTAAAAACCTTGTGCCAGAAAAATTGTGTTGACCGGTGTTATCAATAACTTGTAATAAACCAGTGTATTCACTCCCAGTAAACACTACTCCTTGCACTGTCACTATGTTGAAATGAACTGTAGTTTGAGCTTTTCCCCATCTAGTTATTATATATCTTATTTGTATCACTTATGTTACTTGTATATTATTTGTAATTCGAAACCCATTCCCCAAATATGTAACTGTATATTTTCAGCCTTCTGGCTGCCAAGCTCTTTCAATAAACCGTTAATTATTATTATTATTATTATTATTATATTTTGAAACCATTTTAGTCTTCAAATATATTCCACAAAGCGGAACGGTAACACTGCCACACAACCCCTGAATGACCATTCTCTTACCAGTGTAGGTCTCCTCTAGAAATGGAATGGATCCCTTAACAATAACACGATGAGAGGCACCAATATCTCTCAGAATACTAACATGCAGAGTTACACTCGAACTGTCACTAACTGACAAAGACCAAGCGAATAAAAATTGTTCAAACGAAACTAAACGTTCAGGTGGTACCAACTTGTCACTTGAAGCAGCACTATCTAGAGTCTTTGGCAAACTAAAGGCAAGGTAAGCATGTTTACTTTGTTCTTTCTTAGCAAGCTTTTGACAATTTCCGATCACATGGCCAGGTGGTTTACAATAAAAACAGGTCACGTAGCCCTTACCTAGGGGAAATGCAAACTTACTAGAAGTAGATAATAAGTTCTGTTTCGATACAAAACATTGAGTAGCAGGCGGCTGGTATTCTCTCACCTCACCATTTGGCTTACCACAGGATAAGACATAATCCTGTGAAACAATCCTTCATGAGTCAGGGCATAATTTTCAGATAGTGTGGCTGCCTGGGTCAATGATTTTACCTCCTTTTCTTCCAGGTAGACCCTAAATTCGTGTGCAACTGCTTTCTTAAACTGCTCCAAAAATACTAGCTCCCTTAGTTCATATAAAGTCTGTACATTATTGACCTTTATCCATCTATCTCACAACTTCTGGACAAGATAAGACATATCAAAATATGACTGGTACTGTTCTCCTCTTTCTTTAAAAAACGAAACTTCAGTCTATTCTGGAGTGAGTTGTTATGTCTGAAGAATATTATCCTTCACTGTTTGATAATACTTACTTGTTCTATAGTTAATTCAAAGTACTGTACACTGACCTTGCCTTTCTAGTCAAAACTACTTGAATCAAAAGAGACAACTGATCTAAAGGCCAGTTTAGAGATGAGGCAGTCTTCTCAAACTGCTGGTAAATTTCTAAGAGATCATTCTCATCAGCTTTTGGGACCATCTGAACATAACGGGTCACATCAAATACATTTTCTTTAGTGTCTGGTCCTTAAATTTGAGCAAGAGCTTGTTTGTCTAAGAGAGCAAGCTGAAATTGCTGTTCCATTCCCTTTCTTCTCTCTCCTTTTCATTTTCTTCTTTCTGTTTCTCAAGCATAAGCATCTCAAAGTAGCTCAAGTCTCTTAACCATCAAAACCTCTGGTGTCTCCTGCTCAATTAAAAGCAAAGCTTCGAATCCTAGAATATTATCATGCACTAACTCACTCAGTACCTTACATTGAACCTCTCTTTTCTTACATGACTTTCTACATTCAATACTATACTTAGATGCAATGGTTAACCAATCATTTTTACGTAAGCTGGTCTTTTTCAATTATTCTACTGGTGGAGTAGTAAAAATTCCTCTAAACTGAACTACATAATGATAATTATTAAATAAAAAATACACAAAAACACTAATGTAATAATAAACATGAACATTTATGATATACAAAGGGTTGGGGAAATTCTCAACTGGGAGCAAATTTCAGCGGACAGGCTCCATTTGTTACGATAACTCTTCCTTGTGTTGGGTTCTCGACTAATATAACTGTTTACCATGCAACATTTTCAAAGACTGGTTAATCTCAGACATCGGTGAAGCAAAACCAACAAGTCAAATAGCAATATACTTAATATAAATTATTTACAATGCATACAAGAAACAATAATGACAAAATAACTAAATAGGAAGTTTGCTTAGTTCGAGAATTTAGCCGTTAACAAAACAACACTGTTAAACTTACAATTAAATAAATTACAATATACAGTACTTAACCGAACCGGAGTAGGAACACTTATAAGTGAAGATAGGAGGTGAGACCCACAGCCGGCAACCATACTGTCCACAATCTGATTGGCTGTTCTCGGTTGGTTAACCCAACACCAAACCTCAAATGAACATCGAAGCATTAAGACAGCTCAATGTAGTCCTCACCACCTATTTACTTAACAACAGATGGCGACTGTCGTAACAGGAGTCGACACGCTGACAAGGTAGGCGTAACAGGCCCCCTTGAAGTCATCTTCTGTATCCAATGTTGGGGCTTGGCGAATTGTAAAGCTAACTCCGTAAATGAAGTTTCTCTCTGCAGCAGGCTTACCCTTCCAAAAGAAGGTATAGCGGGATCCCAGTTCTATGAGTCGACCTTCGTCTGGGAGCCGGGATTCACTAATAGCTGCTATGTCGATATTATACCGAGACAGCTCTTCGCCACAACGGCGGTTCTTCTTTCAGGACACCAATTTGTACCAGTTTCCAAAAGGGTCCTGACATTCTATGTAGCGACCGTAAGAGGTTGTATAGTTTGTTTTTGCTTTGATCTCTGATTATGATTATGTTTTTGACCGCATTAGAATGACTTTAATGGGTGCGGTTGCTCAGTCAGGTTGGTTTTTAGGCAGGCTATATTTAGGGCACATTTTCTAGCCCCTCTCAATGTGGGGTGAGCAGAGTGGCTCCTGGAAAGGGCTGCTCCGTCGCACAGACAGGACCGGATTGCACTGCTGCCTAGATCCCAGTTCATAAACGACCATCTTATCTATGCCGCCCATGTGCCAAGTTGTGACTAGAGACTCCCGGCACTCATCTCTGTCTCTCCCCGTCGCCACTCTCTGTCACCATAGAACTTTTGTGGTTTAAGGGTTTTGATGATGATGAAAATATGATGAGCTAGATAATGGCTGCGCATGAGTTGATTTATGTGGTGAGGTAGTGACTCAGTTTGCGACATCACATCTGGGCTCTTCCTTCTCCTGATCTAATGGTGCAGGCAGCCTCAACAACTGGGGAGAGAGAGAGTTGCAGTGGGCTGCCGATTGCCCAGTTTGTTGGGTTTCGCCTTAGTGGCCTGTCCATCCTGCATTGCCTTCATCCGCCGCTGTAGTCGTTGGGTTTCTATGTTGGTCACCTCTTCCTCCTATTCCTCCGTTGGGGTCTTACTGGGGCTCTGTAGGCAGTGATCAAACTATGTAATGGTGATCACTCAATATAGTGGTGATCAGACTATGTAGTGGTAATTAGCGTAACCCCTATAGCCGTGATTTCCACAGGTTCCGAATACAAAGACAACAAAATGTCTTGGATTTATATCTTCATGGCATATTAAAGTATAAATATAATAGGACATTTCCCTAGGTAGCGAAATTAGTCGTAAATTTTAACATGTGTGTGTGTGTGTGTGTGTGTATGTGTATGTGTGTGGGTGTGTGTGTATGTGTGTGGGTGTGTGCTTGTGTCATTGTTTTCAATTTTTTTGGCTGTTTCCTTCCTTATCAACTTTTTTTATCTTACTTTCATCTTAATTTATAATCTTTTCTCTCTCTCTCTCTCTCTCTCTCTCTCTCTCTCTCTTAAGACAGACCATCAGCTATATCACTTACCTTGTTATTTGTCCCACAGGTCCAATAAGACAGACATTCATTCCGCCACTCCATCTAATACTGCTGTTCATGACTCAGTCCTGACAACCAGTGAGAGAGAAAAGAGAGAGACAGAGAATATATTTAGTTTCTGGAATTTTTTAACAAGATACTTCGAGAGAGAGAAGGAAGGAGGAGAGAGACTGAGAATACATTTTTTTATATATTTAGTTGCTGGGAGTTACATTAGTAAATCAGAGAGAGAGAAAAGAGAGAGAGAGAGAGAGAGAGAGAGAGAGAGAGAGAGAGAGAGAGAGAGAGAGAGAGAGAGAGAGAGAGAGAGAGAGATAATAATATAATGCATTTCCCATTTAGTTTACTTTCTGAGGAATATATGGCAAATAGATAAGATACAATATACGATTATAAAAGATACTTATGATTTCAGAGATTAGAATAAAAAAAGAAAGACTGACTGACGGATAGATACATAGACTTGATAGATAGGTAGAGATGTTAAAGTAGGAGAGAAAAAAGAAGAGACACGAGAAGAGAAGAGAGGAAGAAGGGGAAAATTTAGTTCCATTAGACAAAATATATCTGTGTTCTTGAGATATCTAGCTATTGAACAATATATATCCAAGGTACAGCTTGATACATATCAATGTTCTGGACAAAATATATAGCACGGGCCACTCGGATTACTTTACGATATATGTCACGGTGCTTAATATATCTAATTTTGGGACGATATATATCACAGCGTTCCAATATATTAAGTTTCTGGAAGACAGTTCTAGATATATTTACCTTCAGGGAAAATCTTATTAGAAGCAAAATCATTCCTAAGTGCTGTATTATGTTGTTCAATTTTGCCCTATTAATATAAAGTGATATCCACTGAAGTCAGTTAATTATGGAAATGCCACACTCGACCCCGCCCAGCAATATGACGTATTGTTTTATGAGTAAATATATGTGTGTGTCCTCTGTGGAAGAAAAATTTTAGCCAATGTAGTCCACTTCATTAATTATTTGTTTTCTAACTGGTCAATCACAAGCCAAGACGAGAGAAAGACAGCGAAGCTATTTGACATTTCCATATTGAACGGATTATATATTCCATGATGTAGTATAATTTGTTATTCACTTCTCCTGGGTGTTCTTTTATTTAATGTGTCAGTTCAGTGTCTCAAGTTTGACAGGAAATTGTTTTTGGAAACAGGTGTGCCTGGGGGGGAGGGGGGGGGGAGGGGGCACAGGAACGATGAGCACAACACAGGGTAAATAAGCTACAGCCACTGAACAACATCAACCATTATTATTAATATTATTATTATTATTATTTTTAACACACACACACACACACACACACACACACACACACACACACACACACACACACACACACACCACCACACACCACCAACACACACACACACACACACACACACACACACACACACACACACACACAACACACACACACACACACACACACACACACACACACACACACACACACACACACACACACACACACACACACACACACACACACACACACACACACACACACACACACACACACACACACACACACACACACACACACACACACACACACACACACACACACACACACACACACACACACACACACATTATTATTATTATTACTATTATATTATACCACACACACCATCCCCACCACCACCCCCACCACACCACACACACCACACCACACACCACCACACCATCACCATCACCCAACAACCATCACCATCATTATCACATCATCAATTCATACATCTTATTATCACCATCACCACCACCACCACTACCACCAATTATTATTATTATTATTATTATTATTATTATTTTTATTATCATTATTATTATTATTATTATTATTATTATTATTATTATTATTATTATTATTATTATTTTTATTATTATTATTATTATTATTATATATTATTATTATTATATTTATTATTATTAATATTATTATTAATATTATTATATTATTACTATTATTTTTATTATTATTATATTTATTATTATTAATATTATTATTGGAAGAAGAAGAAGAAGAAGAGAATAAGAAAAACATAAAGTGAGAGAAAGAGAAATGGAAAAACAATAAAGAAAAGAAAGAAGCAGAGAGACGGAAAAATTGGGAGATAAACAGAAAACGTGAAAAAGAATAAAAGAGGATGATAGATGATAATAATGTAGAGAAAATAAGGGAGAGAGAGAGAGAGAGAGAGAGAGAGAGAGAGAGAGAGAGAGAGAGAGAGAGAGAGAGAGAGAGAGAGATAGAATGTTAGAATGAGATAAATAATATAAAGCTGAAGGAATGAAGAAGAGGCAAAATGACAGATAGAGAAAGAAAGAGATTGAGAAAACAGAAAATAAAAAGGAAAACAGATAGAGAGAGAAGAGTAACCAAAATTGACAAACAAAACAAAATAAGGAGTATAATAATATTGAAGGTAAAAATATAACACTAACGAGTACGTAAGAATAAGAAGAATCAATAAGTGGAAAGAAGTGAAATTATTAAAGTTAGGAAAGCTGACCCAGAGGATGATTAAATAAGGAAAGAGTAAGGGGTCCTTGAGTTAAAAGGAGGAGGAAGAGGAGAAAGAGGAAAGGGATGATATGGAGGAAATGGAGGAAGGAGATGTAGAGGAAGAGGAAGATGTAAGAGATGAAGAGCAGGAAAGGGAAGAGGAAGAATTAGTGGAAGAAAAAAAGATGTAGAGGAAGAAGAGAAGGAAGAACAAGAAGAAAACTAAGGAGAAACGGAAAATATAGACGAAGAAAAGGAAGAGACAAACGAAGAGGAAGGTATAAATGAAATGAAGAAGAGGAAGAGGAAATTAAAGAGGAAACGTAAACAAAGAAAGAGGAGGAGTAAGATGAATAAGTAAATATTGATAAAGAGAAGTAGGAGAGTTACGAAAGGGAATGAACAAAAGAAGAGGAAGAAGTACAAAATAAATAATAATAAGAGGAAGCACGCAGAAGAAGAGGAAGAGTAAAATAAAGAATAAAAAAAGGAGTTGCAGAAGAAGAAATGAAGAAGAAAAATAAGCTTTGGTTAAGATATAGGCGAAGACGTAGAGGAAGAGGAGGAGGAGGAGGAGGGGAAAGCTCAGTGACGGCGGAAGCAGTAAAGATAAGAGAAGATAAAAGAGAGATAATATAAGAGAAGGAGAAATGGCGAACGAAGACCAGAGAAAAGAGAAAGAGAAAGAAGAAAGAAAAAGAGATGGTAAAAAGAAGTGGAAAAGAAAAAAAGAGAGAGTGAAAGAAAAAATATAGAAAAACAGTAACAAAGGAAGAAAATGAGGAAGAAGTGAATTTAGGGGAAAAGGAAGAAAACTAATAAAATTGGAAAATAAGGAAAGCAGAAATAAAATAGTGTGAATACGTAAGAGAGTGAGGGTAGTGAAAGAAACCCAGAAGTAAGGAAAGACAAAGAACGAGATAGAAATAGAGATAAAAGATAAATATAGCTGGAGAGAAAAAGGAAAAGATAGATAGATAAATATATAAAAAATAAATAGATACGTGGAGATACAGAAAAAGTAAAATATATAGAAAAAAATAGAGAGATAAAAGAAAAGATAGATAGATAAAGAGACCGAAAATAGATAGACGGAAAGACAGAGAAAAAAAGAGAAAAGGAGAGAGACAAAAGAAAGAGAAACTTAGAGAGAGATAAATTTAGATAAAACACCCCTACCAACACCAGATCTCAAGTTTATACACACAGAAGCTGACTTAAAAAACCTCACAATGAACAAAATACAGAAAGATTATTCAATATGTTCAAGTACCTGAGTATGTTTAAGGAACCAACAATGAAAGTGAATGTTAACCTAATATAACAAACACACATTGACTGAAACCTCCATTAATGTCATTTGATACTGATAATCATTAATGGCATCTTCAGTTGTGGATGACAAGAGGGAGGTCACAAAGATCATATATATTATAAGAGAGATGGTAATTATCATTCTTTTTAGTGTACTCTATGGTGTACTAAGCCAGCCTAACTTAAACAAACAGTTGCGGTTATCTGCATTAGCACCGTCACATATATCTCCTCCAGTTCTTTCGGGTCATCCACTATCAACTAATATTCCTCTCTGGGTTTAACAAACTCAACTGTTCCGAAACTCTTTTCATTAGGTTCAACTCTTTAGGTCCCTTGCTTTTAAAAGTTAAATTGTATTGAAAAATCTTAACTATTTTTTCACAGATTATTAGGTGTATCACCTTTAATAGTTCATTATAGGTATAATCTGTTTTGGAAACTATAACTATCAGTTTTATTGAGTATTAAAATCTTATACATACATACATACATTCATACATATATAATGTGTATGTATGTATGTACACTATATTATAGTGCGTATATAATGTCAAACTAAATGGGGACAGTCGTCTGATTGATCTTTAAAGCACGACTGACAATTTTTACACGTACGAATAAGTTTTTGTAACAATTACTATATGTTAATGGATATTAAATAACATATGGTAAAATATGTTCTTTTTATCTAAGTCGCGTTCTACCATAACAAAGTAAAAGTGTTCATGAATTGATGAACTGCGCTTAGTGTTATTATTAGCCACATGATCATCTCTACATAGAGACCAGTTGAAATCTAGGAAAAAAATCTATAATACTTATCGGTGTTTCGGAATTCCCAACATTTAGAGCACCAAGTACTGTACCCTATATAATGAGTTATTAAAGCAGAGTGTGTAGCCCGGAGTGTAAGTAAGTTTTGAATTTAAGAGAATCCACATTTTCAGGTCCACATTCTCATGTCGCCTCAGCCTGGTTTATTATCTTTCTTGATATATCACCGTCAGCCAAGAATGTACTCGATCTCTCTCTGCTTCTGTTCCCTTCGTTCCTTCTCCTTCCCCTATTTCCTCCCTCCCTCTCTCTCCTCCCTACCTCAACACACCATCCAATCATCGTTTATCACCTTCTATCTATTTCCCCACCTTTATCTCCCACACTCAACACATCCACACTCACCTCAAACACTTACCATGATTAAATCTCTCAGTCTCGGCTCTCACACTCTACACACACACCTCAAACACTTACCTCTGCCTACGTCTCACTTTCAACACTGAGCTCAGTCACGCGTCAGACGCCTGCAATGATAGCCAACTTTTCTTAGATTGCTGTAAGTGTTAGAACAACCACTAACACGTCCGGTTCACTGGTTGCAGTGTTGTGACCAGCGGCATGAAGTGGGGCGTCTCATCCTCAGCCACCACCAATGTTATCTTCTTCAAACTAGTTCACTCAAAACTTTTTGCTTCACATGTCGAAAACAGCTCAATAAGCGTTTGGAAAGGAAAATCTCTCTCTCTCATTCCTCAACTCCATCATTACCTTGTTATTTGTCCACAACAACATCATTATAGAGGGACACTTGTATAATATTTATTTATTTCCAGGAAACTCATAGAGAAAAATTTTCTGTAAGAGACACTATATATATGTGTAGGAGGAGTGTGGTTACACCACATTAAAAGCTAAGTCTTCTTTTCTTCTGAGTCATAACTGAAACAGCGACATCAATAATAACTCTCCATAAGGTGACACATACTTATAGTTTATATCACGTGTTTACGGGTTGTTATGTCGACGAGAGTTTAACGTAAATCGAACTTAACTCTCACACATATTGCTCAGTAAAATATTTGCTGTTTATTCTGGTGAAGAATCAGTGGCGCAGATTATATCAAATTTATTCTACAAGTTGGAAACAAATTCAACTATTATAGAACTAATATAAGTTCTGAATACATATGATAAAAATCCAGAAAAGGTTTTTTATAAAGTCAAAGCTATTATCTTTTATCTAGTTCTTGGCTGACGTTCACTAAATCTTTTTATCATTATCTAATATACTATAGGACTAGGCGTGTATGTGTGTGTGTGTGTGTGTGTGTGTGTGTGTGTGTTCTCAGCCAAAACGGCACAATCGTTTTTCATCAAACTTGTGGAAAAATCGCAAAAAATCGTAGAGGGAACAAACCTGGTTCCATATCGATGGTTTCTTTAGAAGCCATTACATAACCATTTTATTTACGCTGAAACGATGCAAGTCCACGGACTTGGCGCACGCTCATTCACTGTACACTGTTTGGATTAGTAAAGGAAGGAAGACGAGTAAATAAAAAATAAAAGAAGAAACACAAAATAGTTAGAGATAACAGGTGGGGAGAACTGAGTTTATCATGCGTCTGCGCAGTTTCAACGCACGGACCATTTTCGACCTTACAGCTTCAGTGTGTACAGTAAACTTATTCCTGTGACAGTACAATACAGTACAATACCATACAAAACCATACAATTCCATACCATACAATACAATACACAACGAACTATAAATATTTGTAAGAATAAAACATAATTATATAGACATGTAAGACTCACAACTGATAAGATATCCGTAAGACATTAGCTATTGGAAATGTGATTGAATGTTTTGTTATTAATCCAGTGTGAAATGTATCGGTATTGGTGGTACAATCCCTACTGGTCTCAAATTCTGTTGATTAGGTTGAGGTTAATCTGGGTTTATTGAGATAAAAGATTAGGTGTGGGGTTTATTCTACCTGTGTTAGTCTCAGGACGACCCCTTATTGTACAATCACGACCATAATTATAGCAACTAAGACCATGATTATAACAACCCCGACCATGATTATAACAACCACGACCATAATTATAACAACCACGACAATGATTATAAAAACCACGACCATGATTATAAACAACCACGACCATGATTATAACAACCACGACCATGATTATAACAACCACGACTATGATCGTAACAACAACGACTATGATCATAGCAACCACGACCATGATTATAACAACCACGACCATGATTAAAATAACTACGACTATGATTATATAACAAGCACGACCATGATTATAACAACCACGACCATCTGGAAAACGATGTCGCTGTTCTCTGTCAGCCGAACGGCGGTTGCACGCCCGCGCAACACGAGCGTTCGAACTTTCATGCCTCGGCAAACTGTACCACTGACTCACCACCGGGCAACGAAGGGCCCACGATCACTTGTTCTCATTTTAGTCACCATGGCCTTCGACATGTCGTCGTCTACAGGTACAACAGCCATAAAAGGTGAAGCTACAGTATGTAATTTGTACTGTTTTATGTACACAGACACACACAGACACACACACACACACACAAACACACACACACACAAACACACAAGACACACACACACACACACACACACACACACACACACACACACACACACACACACACACACACACACACACACACACACACACCACGACCTCGTCTGCAATTTGGTGAGAAGCTTCTGCACCATCCTCGACACCAGCTTCTATTTACACCTGAGATCCCTAGTCGGCGAATTAATATTCTACACCACAACCGCATCCAGCCCATACGATCACGTACTGATCTCTATAAGAACAGCCCAGTCCCAACCATTGTAAAAATTACCAACTACTCGTAATCAACCAGTGTGTTCACTCCCCAGCTAATCTTTACCTTTTGCACTGTTACTACGTTGAAACACCCTGTAGTATAACCTTCTCCCCACCATGTTATTATATATCGTATTTGTATCACTTATGTTACTTGTATATTATTTGTCAAGCAAGTGACCCATTCCCCACCACAACTGTACATTTTTAACCTTCTGGCACCTATGCTCTTCAATAAACACACACACACATACACACACACACACACACATACATATACACATACATATACATACACACAAATATTATTACATATTATTATTATTATTATTATCCCATTTGTCTGTCTGTCGTCCATCAGCTTGGGTTCTACTTCGTTATACATTCCTGGTGGGGTGACTGTTAGAAAGAGGTTGATAGTAAGAGTAGTTTGCATTTAATGAAGAGAATCAGAAATGACATCATAGAGTCCGCCAGCACCGACTCTGTTGACTCTTGTTGCGTGACGCCCGAGTGCTATCCATAACTGTCGTACAGTATTGGGATTGGGTTTGATTACTCACTACTCTTCAAGGTTAAATGGGTAAAAAACTGAGAAAATATTTAGGTCATATTTTGTCATTTTCTTTACATAATAATCATCTGAAAAAATTTCAAAATAGCATTATCATAAAAATTGTGGCCAGAGAGAGAGAGAGAGAGAGAGAGAGAGAGAGAGAGAGAGAGAGAGAGAGAGAGAGCACTTGTTTGTTTAGTTAGGCTGGCTTAGTACACCATAGAGTACACTGAGAAGAATAATAATTACTATCTCTTATAATACAGCAATACCTCGGTTTACGCGGGTTCTCGTTTTATGCTGGCTTCCGCGGGTTCATTGACAGCGTAAATCGTAATTTGGGGTATTACTGTATATATGATCTTGTGACCTCCTCTTGTAATCCACAACTGAAGACATTAATGATTATCAGTATCAAATGACATTAATACAGGTTTCATTCAATGTATGTTTGTTATATTAAGTTAACATTCACTTTAAATGTTGTGAAAAACAAAAATAAACACTGCTCATGCTTAATGCTCATTATCAGATTGCATAGAGAACAAAAACTCACATATATCAGTCAAATTAGTAATTCTTACAGCCATATGAGGAATAATATTACTCTGTCGATGTTTGCACATTAGAACCATACTGATTACTGATACAATATAATAATAATAATAATAATAATAATAATAATAATAATAATAATAATAATAATAATAATAATAATAATAATAATAATAATAATAATGAAATAATGATAATAATAATATATAATATTAAAATATTAATAATAATAATAATAATAATAATAATAATAATAATAATAATAATAATAATAATAATAATAATAATAATATAATTAACAGTTTATTGAAGAACATGGCAGCCAAACGGCTGAAAATTTCAGGTACACTTACATAATCAGAATGGGGCGATTTACTGCTATTTTTTTTATACAGGATTAGCCCACCCAGGCACAGGTCATTGACCCACATCGGGGCCTGGGGATGAAAAAAAAAAAAAAAAAAAAAAATAATAATAATAATGATAATAATAATAATAATAATAATAATAATAAATAATAATAATAATAATAATAATAATAATAATAATAATGTAATAGCCACTGTCTCATCAAACAGAAAGATTATATAATTGGGTTAATTACATTTGAATTATAATACCCTTTCACACCCCCTGTAACTTCACTGGCATGAGTTGTCATGTTCACATCATGTGATTGGTAGCTTCCTTGAGGTGGCCAGTAATGGTTGGATCAGCATAGAGAAGCTGGCACCCAGGAGGCATTGCTACTCAATCCTTCACACAAGTCGGACGTGATTAACGGGTCTATTTACATAGCCTCCGTCCTTCTCTAACACTCATTTATAGTGAAAGTTACGTTGATTACACTTTGGATTGTATCAATAGCAGTTCCTAAAAAAAATGGTAAAAAGACAATTGGGTTTCGCTACTAAACCAATATAATAATAAACGTACCGGCTAGTTAAGGCCTGGAACATTAGGTGGCAGCAGTAGTCGTCAGTGTTTTACTAAACAAGAAAACAGTGACGTGTTACATGAATTATCCGAGTGTAGTGTTATATCCCGTAGTGAGACGATTATAGTTGAGTGTCTTTCATTCTGTCTCAAAGTGGTGTGCAGAATTATTCCAATAACAATTCTGAGTTATTGTTGACTTAATATCTTACGAGAGGTTGGTAATATCCTCTCTGGCAACACAGTGTGGCTGAGAAGTATTTGCATGGTCAGTATTAGACATCCTGTTTACTGGCATTACAGTGTTGCCACATACCTACAATTTCAAGGTTTAGCAACACGGGACCTTTAACCATTGTTTAAAAAAGACTGTATTGGCTTCGTGATTGAAAGGTGTACACTTTCCCAGTGCCCTCAGCGATACTTTACCAGGGCTTCAGAAGGTTTAGCACTCAGAAGCAGCTACATCTCATCACGAACAGGTGACCTGAATCTTCGACATCAGCAGTCAGCAATCAAGTGGAAGTGGATTCCCCGTCGTGAAGTGGTGGATTCGCCCGTCGCCATCTTGGAGCATCTTGGTTGCTACGCAACTAGGCAGAACTGAAGTACCCACCCACCCACCTTACCTTGGCGGACCAGCTGTGAGGAGATCATCTGCTAGCAGACGAAGCGCATTTTCTATGAAGACGTCAAACTCAGTCAATAGCTATTAGCGATTCATTAAATATACACATTTACACATTCGACGACATACCTTCACACTGATAGGACATAGTGTAAATTGGTTCCACGACAAACCCCAACGGACAAAAACCCAACGGGGTTGTCATTTATCAACACTAATCTAACCTAACCTAACCCTAACATAAAGTGTTTTATTTTATATTTTATATATGAGACTGGGGTTTTGTCCGTTGGGGTTTTATCCGGTCATGTAAATTATATCAATTGTTTAAGTCTTTACTTATTTTCATACGTACTGACACTATATGTTTCAGTATTTAATATCAGTTACTGTAAATGAAGGCAAGTGTATTATTTTTATGTAACTCAGTGTGACCCGTTAGACGCTTAATGGATAAATTTTCAAAGTCATCGTCTTTGGACATTGCCTAATTTGGCGGAGCATTTATTGACGATTCGTACAGAGATGATAAGGTTCAGGTTTCTACTGCAGAGCTTAATTTAGTGGATGAGCCAGAAACGCAGGCGCACGCAATGTTCGACATTTCTGTCAAAAGTAGTGAGGATATCATAGACCATTCATATGACGAATTAAACCGTCGAACCCTACGATCAGGTAAAACATTACAGTACCATGAGATTAATACACAGGTTGTTCCTCCTCCTTTCCGGATTATAGTCTGTCAAATACATTAACATTACCCCATTGACCAGAGTACTTCAGATAGGAGTAAAGATTGTTGGCATGGCTGCTTCTAACAATAATATCGACTAACCCCCAAATGTTGTTCACGTGATACCACGTGGGGATCAAGTACGTGATTTCACGGGTCAGATGATGACAGAATAATGCATTTCATAGGCATATGCTGATAACGACAGAAAAAAGCACGAAGCCGCGCTCGTGTAATTACACAGCGCTTGGGAACCGTTTTCCTCTTTTCCTTGTGGTTATCAGCATATACCTGAATCGCGCACCTACAGTGATTTACTTGCATTCATAAGGCATGTGAAGATACGATGCGCAACGTACATATTACAGATTGTTATGATGAAAGCTAGATTCGTTCACCACATCCGCAGATTGCTTTGCGAAGTAAGCACCTAAATTCCGTGGATGGCGGACCCCAATTATGGAAATTTTAAACAGACCTAATTGGGTATTTAAGTCTGAATCCCACTTGGGCCAGCTGCATTGGGTACTGTTTCAACCTGATCATTTAGCACCTGTGAATTCAAGCAGAAACACCGATGGGGGCTGTCTCATTGCTCGAGAGGTCAGACAAGATATGGAGAAGCAACCTTCCGGGGATCGCAGTGGTACGATGCAGATGGAAAGATGTCCCTGGACAACGTGGAAACTTTAATAGAACTGATTAGTTTTTGTTGCGGCTCGTGACCCCATCTATTGTCGAGCCCAGGAAGTAGAGTTTATACATTCTACCCTTCTTATAGATAACGATAAAAACTTGCACGGAAGACGTTTGATTCCTCTGACAGCACGTAATACTTACAAGCTACGACGCCTACACCGGTAGCGCCAATGCAGCCATTGGTTCAGACTCAAAGCTCAACACCAGGGTAATTACGATGATTACAAACATCGACTGTCTTCGAGGCAAATGCATTGTAATAAGAGGGGTCATAACGGTTGATGATTGTTACCAGCTCCAGGTAGTGGCGTTAGAGTAAAGGAGAAACCATCCCCACCGGCTTTAGCAAAACAGGGAGCACCTAAGAATACACGGAGGCGGTCAAGACTACGTCTCCAACTGACCGTCAACAGGTTTGTGGTTATAGATTCCATCGATGAGCAACTCACAGCAAGAAGAGCGTGATATAATGATAAAGACCAGGAGCGTGGACTAGGATTACCCCCGGTAACACAGCAGCATAAAGCGCGTCGTTACCAGTATAAGTAGTCAGGCCAGCAATAGTCAAAAACAAGGAAGGATAGGCACATTGGTACCTACTTCAACAACACTTCTGTGGCAGCCTCCTGGCTGGCAGCTACCAGTAAGGCGGAAGGTTAGTCCGTACCGTTGAGGGTTGGAGATATCGATTGGCTCTGGATACTGATACGGGTGCATGCGCAATTGTTAGCCCGACATCCTATCAGAGTTACAAACGCAGATTCCATCACCGAGATTTCTATGGAGACCTACTGACGCCGATCTCGAAGGAGTATCCGGCACGCAGCTGAGCATTGCATGAATGGTGACTTTACCACTAAGATTTTCAAGACGTGGTATTACCCTTCTATGCAGACTTTATGTATCCAGCAACTTAATTTGCCAGCTGACGGATTGATTGGTCCACCAACACTCAGGACGAATTATATAGATGTTCGTCCGCGTAATACCGGATCATGCGGCAGTAACAGAACCGTTCCGCCAGCAGAATTTGACCCTGTTTAGGTATTTACCGAAGAAATGTTAGTCGCCGACGCTTTGTCTAGAAATATCGCACCAGTGATGCCTGTATCAACGTTCACTTTTCACAACTAGAAGATGAGCAACGACGCGACCCGTTATGGTCAGCAGTCATTTTTGCTTTAGAATCGGGAGAGAATATTAAACTTCCAAATAAATTTCTACACCAGTCAGTTTGAATTACGGCATAACATACCCATCGATCGAAGAGGACGTCCGAGGGTATTGTAACCAAATAGCCAAAACGTTGTAAAACGATTATAACGTAATTCCACAATGTTCTCAGGCAGGTCACTCAGAGGACAAGCTATGGAGAAATCAGAAATAAATATTTCTGGAAAACAATGAAGAAAGACATAGAATTACACATTGCTATGTTTGTCAGTGCTCAGCATAAGGGTACTACGGTCACCCTGATCTCCAATATCCTACACCAGACCGTCCGTTTGACACAGTCGCCATAGACTTGTTATAACTCTGAGGAGTCATCAGGGTCCTCGTACGTCCTAGTGTGTGTGTGGATAATTTTCTAGATTTTGGTTTTAGCCCCACTGAAGGATAAAACAGCCGAATCTGTGGCCTATGCCTTAGTGATGAATCTAATATGTCCATAGACTACACCCAAAGTTTTTCTCTCAGACAATGGAACAGAGTTCAAGAATCAGCTAGTAGCACAGATATGTGCCCAATATGGAATACACAACAAGTTTTGTGACAACTCTATCATCCACAGGCTAAAGGCCTTGTTGGAGAGAGCCAACCGCAAGATCCTAGAGATACTTGCCCGATTGTGTGTGTGACGGTAATACACATGGGAAGATTGGTTAACGCAGGTTGCAGTGTCTGTTAATGGGTCGATTACTAGCTCTACAGGCAAATCACCCTACTACATTGTCTATGGTACAGACAAACGTCTACCCGTGATATACTAACAGACAAGCCAAGCCCATAATATGGATGATTTCGCGGCAAACAAATCTGTGTTTTTACGGATATTCATGGCCATAAGAACACATTTTGCGGCGTCACGCGCTGAAATGATTGTGAAGCAACATAAACCAGCTAAACCTGTCGTTACAAATAGGCGATGCTGTTATGGTGAGAGAACCTGAACGGAAATCCAAGCTTTCGGCTAAGTTTTCGTCCATTCCGCAATATCGCCAAAGAAGGGCAACAAATTAAAATTTGTGCCTAATGCACAGATCACAGATGTCGCATGCGGATCGTCTTAAGAAGGCCCATGAACATTTAATACCCACGGATGGTAATAATGTTATAGACACCTCTTGCAGACAGTACAGAAGCAGAGTGTGCCCTAATGAGTATTGTATTGTAGAGGACGTGGTGAACATCAAGTATGAGTTGCATGGACTGCTCAAGCTTCCCGTCAGATGGAAACCATAGACGCTCAACTACAGACAGCACTCACAGTCCTTGATGATCTCCGTTCAACTCCTAATATTTCTGACAATGGTTTCACAAACTGTTGAGCTTCAGCTGTTTGTCTCAGAACCCTTCACATTCTTCTCGTCGCTGTCGAAAAGGCCATATCAGCGTCTCAGGATGATCTGCAAAGGAAGTGCGTTCTCAAACACGAAGAAAGTGGAATTGTTTAATTTGTGGGTCTTATCCAAAGCATTCTGCTTGGCACAGCGACCGCCGAAGATGTAGCTGTTAGGGACCGCATGAACATTGTCGATCAAGCTGTATCTCAGAAAATCGTCTTATATCTGAAACGTTCCAATGCGATTAGTGTTTTGGAATCGAAGGTTAATGCTATAATTTCGGAGTTTAACCATATATCTAAGGTTGTGTATAAGTTACAGAATTTAGTCCGTACGTTGGAGTGGCTCTTTATTTCTCTAAATATTTGCATGCTGCTGAAGATTCGGTTCAGATATAGTTACTAACAAGGATCGTTGGCCCTCGTGCCTGGTGGCGAGTCCGGTGGTACAGTTTACAGGTGCGCGGAAAGCTCGAACGCTGTTCTTGGCTAGTGGGCAAACGCCATTCAGCTGACAGCAAACAGCGACATTGTTTTCCAGTAAATAAATTGGTTAATTAATGCCTTCCTAAAGAAACCGTCGACATGGGACCAAGTTTGTTAAACTCTACGAATTTGCGAATTTTCCACCAAGTTTGATGATAAACGCTGTGCCGTTTCGGCTGCCAGAACAGACACACACAGCATTACACGACTATTCCTATAGTATAGAGAGATAGATCGGGCGTTGGTAAATCGTGGTCGTGGTTGTTATAATCAGGTCGTGGGTGTTATAATCATACGGGTTGATATAATCATAGTCGTCGTTGCTATAATCATAGTGGTGGTTGTTAACTGGCGGTCGTGATTGTTGCACCTGTGGTTGTTAAGGATCATAGTCGGGTGTTTTTAATCATAGTCGTGGTTGCTATAATCATGAACGTGGTTGTTATAATCATGGTCGTGGTTATATCATGGTCGTGGTTGTTATAATAATGGTCGTGTGGTTATAATCAGACTGCGGGTTAGTGATTATAGTCGGTTATAATCATTGTCGTAAGGTGATCATGGTCGGGTTGTTATAATCATGGTCGTGATTGTCATAATCATACTTGTGGTTGTTATAATCATAGTCGTGGTTGTTATAATGATGGTCGTGGTTGTTATAGTCATAATCGTGGTTGTTATAATCAGGGCGTAGGGCTATAATCATAGTCGTGGTTGTTATAATCATGGTCGTAGGTGTTATAACCGCGGTCGTGGTTGTTATAACTCGCGGTCCTGGTTGTTATAATCATGGTCGTGGTTGTTATAATCATGGTCGTGGTTGTTATAATTATACTCGGTTGTTATAATCTCGGTCGGTTGTTATAATCATAGTCGTGGTTGTTATGACTGCAGTCGTAGGTGTTATGAATCATGGTCGTGGTTGCTTAATCATGGTCGTAAGTATAATCATTGTCGTGGTTGTTATAGTCATGGTCGTGGTTGTTATAATCATGGTCGTTTGTTATAATCATGGTCGTGGTTATGATCATGGTCGAGTTGTTATAATGATGGTCGGGTGTTATAATCATAATCGTGGTTGTTATAATCATGGTCGTGGTTGTTATAACCCCATGGTAGTGGTTATGATCATGGTCGTAGGTTATAATCATGGTCGTGGAGGTTATAAACATGGTCGTGATTGTTATAATCATGGTCGAGGTTAAGTACACTGGCGATCGAGTTTGTTATAATCATAGTCGTGGTTGTTATAATCATAGTCGTGTTGTTAATATCATGGTCGTAGTTCTTATAATCCTGGTCGTGGTTATGATCATGGTCGTAGTTGCTATATTCAAGGTCGGTGTTATAATAAGAGTCGTTGTTATAATCATGGTCGTTATAATCATGGTCGGTTGTTACAATCACGGTCGGTTGTTAATCGCGGTTGTGTTATAATCATTGTCGTGGTTATAACTCATGGTCGTGGTTGTTATAATCATGGTCGGTGGTTATAACGGTCGTTGTTGTTATGATCATGGTTGTGGTTGTTAATCCATAGTCGTGGTTGTTAGAATCTCGGTCGTGGTTGTTGCAAATCAGGTCGTGGTTGTTATGATCATGGTCTTGGTTGTTATAATCATGGTCGTGGTTGTTACAACAAGACTCGTGGTCGTTATAATTGTGGTCGCGGTCATGATCATAGTCGTGGTTATAATCATTGTGTTTGTTATGATCATAGTCGGGTGTTATGATCATAGTCGTGGGTGTTTTAACCATAGTCGTGGTTGCTATAATCATGATCGTGATTGTTATAACTGGCGATCGTGGTTGTTATAATCATGTTCGTGGTTGTTATAATCATGGTCGTGGTTGTAACCAGACCGGTGGTTGTTAAGATTATAGTCGGTTGTTATAATCATTGTCGTGGTTATGATCATGGGTCGGTTATAATCATGGTCGATTGTTATAATCATACTTGTGGTTGTTATAATCAAAGCGTGGGTGCTATAATCATAGTCGTGGTTGTTAAAATCATGGTCGTAGGGTGTTATAATCATGATCGTTTGTTATAACTGGCGGTCGTGGTTGTTATAATCATGGTCGAAGTAGTAATCAAAGGCGGGTGCTATAATCATAGTCGTGGATGTTAAAATCATGGTCGGTGTTATAATCATGGTCGTGGTTGTTATAATCATGGTCGGTTGTTATAATCATGGTCGGTTGTTATAATGATGGTCGTGGTTGTTATAATCGTGGTCGTGGTTATGACCATGGTCGTAGTTGTTATAATGATGGTCGTGGGTGTTATAATCAGAGTCGCATGTTTTAATCATGGTCGGTTGTTGTAATCATGGTCGTGATTATGATCATGGTCGTAGTTGTTATGACCGCGGTCGTGGGTGTTATAATCGTAGTCGTGGTTGTTATAATCATAGTAGTGGTTGTTATATTCATGTCGTGGTTATTATAATCATGGTCGTGGAAGGCACTGCGGTCGTAGTTGTTATATTCATTATCGTGGGTGTTATAATCATAGTCGTGGTTGTTATAATCATGGTCGTTTGTTATAACCGCGGTCGTGTTATGACTGGTCGTAGTTGTTATAACTGGGCGGTCGTGCGTTATAATCATAGTCGTGGTTGTTATAATCATAGTCGTGGTTGTTATAATCATGTCGTGGTTATTATAATCTTAGTCGTGGTTGTTATAATCTTGGTCGTGGTTATGATCATGGTCGTAGTGTAACTGGCGTGGGTGTTATAATCATAGACGAGGTTGTTATAATCATATCGTGGTTTTTATAATCATGGTCGTGGTTTTTATAATCATCGGTTGTTATAACGCGGTCGTGGTTGTTATAATCATGGTCGAGGTTGTTATAATCATTGTTGTGGTTGTTATAATCATGGTCGTGGTTATGATCATAGTCGTGGTTGTTATAATCATGGTCGTGGTTGTTATAATCTGTCGTGGTGGTTATAATCATGGTTGTGGTTGTTATAATCAGTGGTCGTGGCTGTTATAATCATGGTCGTGGTTAGCTAATCATGGTCGTGTTTGTTATAATCATAGTCGTTGTTTATAATCATAGTCGGCTGTAATGACTATAGTCGTAAGGGTAATCATGGTCGGGTTGTTTATAAAACCTGGTCGTGTTATAACCATTGTCGTGGTTGTTATAATCATGGTCGTCGTTGTCATAACCGCGGTCCTGGTTGTTATAACTGGCGGTCGGGTGTAATAATCATGCGGTTATGGTTGTTATAATCATAGTTAAGGTTGTTATAATCATGGTCGTGAGGTTAATCATGGTTATGGTTGTTATAATCATAGTTAAGGTTGTTATAATCATGGTCGGTTGTTATAATCATAGTCGTGGTTGTTATAATCATGGTCGTGGTTGTTATAATCATGGTCGTGGTTGTTGCAATCTGGCTGTCGGTTAAGATCATGGTCGTAGTCGTTATAATCATGGTTGTGGTTGTTATAATCACGATTGTGGTTGGCAATCATAGTCGTGGTTGTTATAATCATGGTTATGGTTGTTATAATCATAGTCAAGGTTGTTATAATCATGGTCGTGTGTTATAATCATAGTCGTGGTTGTTATAATCATGGTCGTGGTTGTTATAATCATGGTCATTGTTGTTATAAGCATAGTCATGGTTGTTATAACTCGTGGTCGGGTGTTATAATCATAGTTGTGGTTGTTATAATCACAGTCGGTTGTTATAATCATGGTCGTGGTTGTTATATTCATGGTCGTGGTTGTTACAATCATTGTCGGTTATGATCATAGTCGTGGCTATATAATCATGGTCGTGGTTGTTATAACTGGCGATCGTGGTTGTTATAATCATAGTCGTGGATGTTATAATCATAGTCGTGGTTGTTATAATCATGTTCGTGCGGTAAATCATGGTCGTGGTTGTTGTAATCATGGTCGTGGTTAAGACTGGCGGTCGTAATTGTTATAATGATGTCGTGGTTGTTATATTCATAGTCCTGGTTGTATAATCATGGTCGTGGTTGTTATAATTATGTCACATCATGGTCGTAGTGTTATAATCATGGTAGAGGGTGTTATAATCATAGTCGTGGTTGTTATAATCATAGTCGTGGTTGTTATAATCATGGTCGGTTGTTATAATCATGGTCGTGGTTGCTATAATCATGGTCGAGTTTGTTAGAACTGGC
>NW_024741901.1:8656460-8690430 GCF_018991925.1 Homarus americanus | reverse complement strand
TCATTGTACTTCGTTCAGTTACGTATTGCTGAAAGTGAAATTATTAAAGTTAGGAGAAAGCTGACCCAGAGGATGATTAAATAAGGGAAAAGAGTAAGGGGTCCTTGAGTTAAAAGGAGGAGGAAGAGGAGAAGGGATGATATGGGAGGAAATGGAGGGAAGGAGATGTAGAGGAAGAGGAAGATGTAAGAGATGAAGAGCAGGGAAAGGGAAGAGGAAGAATTAGTGGGGAAGAAAAAAAAATCTCAGGAAGAAAGAGAGAAGGGAGAACAAGAAGAAAACTAAGGAGAAACGGAAAATATAGACGAAAAGGAAGAGACAAGCGAAGAGGAAGAGTATAAATGAAATGAAGAAGAGGAGAGGAAGTTAGGAGGAAACGTAAAGCAAAGAAAGGAGGAGTAAGATGAATAAGTAAATATTGATAAAGAGAAGTAGGAGAGTTACGAAGGAATGAACAAAAGAGAGGAAGAAGTACAAATAAATAATAAAGAGGCACGCAGAAGAAGAGGAAGGTAAAATAAAGATAAAAAGGTTGCAGAAGAAGAAATGAAGAAGAAAAAAATAAGCTTTGTAGTTGAATATAGGCGAAAGGCAGCCAGAGGAAGAGGAGGAGGAGGAGGAGAGAAGCTCGGTGACGGCGGGAGCAGTAAAGATAAAGAAGAAGATAAAGAGAGATAATATAAAGAGAAGGAGAAATGGCGAACGAAAGGCCAGAGAAAAGAAAGAAGAAAGAAAAGAAAGAAAAAAAAGATGGTAAAAAAAGTGGAAAAAGAAAAAAAAGAAATTGAAAGAAAAAAATATAGAAAACAGTAACAAAAAAGGAAGAAAAATAGGAAAAGAGATTTAGGGGAAAAGGAAAAAACTAATAAAATTGGAAAATAAGGAAAGCAGAAATAAAATAGTGTGAATACGTAAAGAGAGTGAGGGTAGTGAAAGAAACTTAGAAGTAAGGAAGACAAAAGAACAGAGATAGAAATAGAGAGATAAAAGATAAATATAAAAGCTGGAGAAAAGGAAAAGAATGCGATGAATAAATATATAAAAAATAAATGAATGCGTGGAGATACAGAAAAAGTAAATATATATAGAAAAAAATAGAGAGATAAAAAGAAAGATAGATAGATAAAAGAGACCAAAGAGAAAATAGATAGACGGAAAGACAGAGAAAAAAAAAAGAAAGGAGAGAGACAAAAGAAGAGAAACTTAGAGAGAGATAAATTTAGATAAAACACCCTGCAACACAGATCCTCAAGTTTGTAGCATACACACAGAAGCGACTTAAAAAACCTCACAATGAACAAAAATACAGAAAGATTATTCAATATGTTCAAGTACCTGAGTATGTTTAAGGAACCAACAATGAAAGTGAATGTTAACCTAATATAACAAACACACATTGACTGAAACCTCCTTAATGTCATTTGATACTGATAATCATTAATGGCATCTTCAGTTATGGAATGACAAGAAGTCACAAAAGATCATATATATTATAAAGAGATGGTAATTATCATTCTTTTTATTGTACTCTACATGTTGCACTAAGCCATCCCTAACAAACAATAATTCCTCTCTCTCTCTCTCTCTCTCTCTCTCTCTCTCTCTCTCTCTCTCTCTCTCTCTCTCTCTCTAATTATCTGCATTAGCACCGTCACATATATCTCCTCCAGTTCTTTCTCTCGGGTCATCCACTATCACTAATATTCCTCTCTGGGTTTAACAAACTCAACTGTTCCGAAACTCTTTTCATTAGGTTCAACTCTTTTGAGGTCCACATTTTAAAAAGTTAAATTGGTAGAAATCTTAACTATTTTTTCACAGATTGTAGGTGTATCACCTTTTAATAGTTCATTATAGGTATAATCTGTTTTGGAAACTATAACTTCTATCAGTTTTATTGAGTATTAAAATCTTATACATACATACATACATTCATACATATATAATGTATACATGTATGTATGTACACTATATTATAGTGCGTACATATAATATCCAAACTAAATGGGGACAGTCGTCTGATTGATCTTTAAAAGCACGACTGACAGATTTTCACGTACGAATAAGTTTTTGTAACAATTACTATATGTTAATGGATATTAAATAACATATGGTAAAATATGTTCTTTTTTATCTAAGTCGCGCGTTCTACCATAACAAAGTAAAAGTGTTCTTGATTGATGAACTGCGCTTAAAGTGTTATTATTAGCCACATGATCATCTCTACATAGAGACAGTTGAAATCTTAGAAAAAAAAAATCATAATGCTTATCGGTGTTCGGAATTCCCAACATTTAGAGCACCAATGCTATACCCCTATATAATGAGTTATTAAAGCAGAGTGTGTAGCCCGGAGTGTAAGTAAGTTTTGAATTTAAGAGAATCCACATTTTCAGGTCCACATTCTCATGTCGCCTCAGCCTGGTTTATTATCTTTCTTGATATATCACCGTCAGCCAAGAATGTACTCGATCTCTCTCTGCTTCTGTTCCCTTCGTTCCTTCTCCTTCCCTCTATTTCCCTCCCTCCCCCCTCTCTCCCTCCCTACCTCCCTCAACACACCATCCAATCATCGTTTATCACCTTCTATCTATTTCCCCACACTTTATCTCCCTCACACTCAACACATCCACACACACTCACCTCAAACACTTACCATGATTAAATCTCCTCAGTCTCGGCTCTCACACTCTACACACACACCTCAAACACTTACCTCTGCCTACGTCTCTCACTTTCAACACTCGGAGTCAGTCACGCGTCAGACGCCTGCAATGATAGCCAACTTTTCTCTTTAGATTGCTGTAAGTGTTAGGAACAACCACTAACACGTCCGGTTCACTGGTTGCAGTGTTGTGACCAGCGGCATGAAGTGGGGCGTCTCATCCTCAGCCACCACCAATGTTATCTTCTTCAAACTAGTTCACTCAAAACTTTTTGCTTCACATGTCGAAAACAGCTCAATAAGCGTTTGGAAAGGAAAATCTCTCTCTCTCTCATTCCCTCAACTCCATCATTACCTTGTTATTTGTGGCCACAACAACATCATTATAGAGGGACACTTGTATAATATTTATTTATTTCCAGGAAACTCATAGAGAAAATTTTCTGTAAGAGACACTATATATATGTGTGTGAGGAGTGTGGTTACACCACATTAAAAGCTAAGTCTTCTCTTTCTTCTTCTCTGAGTCATAACTGTAACAGCGACATCAATAATAACTCTCCATAAGGTGACACATACTTATAGTTTATATCACGTGTTTACGGGTTGTTATGTCGACGAGAGTTTAACGTAAATCGAACTTTAACTCTCACACATATTGCTCAGTAAAATATTTGCTGTTTATTCTTGGTGAAGAATCAGTGGCGCAGATTATATCAAATTTATTCTACAAGTTGGAAAACAAATTCAACTATTATAGAACTAATATAAGTTCTGAATACATATGATAAATATCCAGAAAAGGTTTTTTATAAAGTCAAAGCGTATTATCTTTTATCTAGTTCTTGGCTGACGTTCACTAAATCTTTTTATCATTATCTAATATACTATAGGACTAGGCGTGTATGTGTGTGTGTGTGTGTGTGTGTGTGTGTGTGTGTTCTGGGCAGCCGAAACGGCACAATCGTTTTTCATCAAACTTGGTGGAAAAATCGCAAAAAAATCGTAGAGTGGAACAAACCTGGTTCCATATCGATGGTTTCTTTAGGAAGCCATTACATAACCATTTTATTTACGCTGGAAAACGATGCAAGTCCACGGACTTGGCGCACGCTCATTCACTGTACACTGTTTGGATTAGTAAAGGAAGGAAGACGAGTAAATAAAAAATAAAGAAGCGGAAACACAAAATAGTTAGAGATAACAGGTGGGGGAGAACTGAGTTTTATCATGCGTCTGTATGCGCAGTTTCAACGTTACCGGACCATTTTCGGACCTTACAGCTTCAGTGTGTACAGTAAACTTATTCCTGTGACAGTACAATACAGTACAATACCATACAAAACCATACAATTCCATACCATACAATACAATACACAACGAACTATAAATATTTGTAAGAATAAAACATAATTATATAGACATGTAAGACTCACAACTTGATAAGATATCCGTAAGACATTAGCTATTGGAAATGTGATTGAATGTTTTGTTATTAATCCAGTGTGAAATGTATCGGTATTGGTGGTACAATCCTACTGGTCTCAAATTCTGTTGATTAGGTTGAGGTTAATCTGGGTTTATTGAGATAAAAGATTAGGTGTGGGGTTTATTCTACCTGTGTTAGTCTCAGGTACGACCCTTATTGCAACAATCACGACCATAATTATAGCAACTAGGACCATGATTATAACAACCCCGACCATGATTATAACAACCACGACCATAATTATAACAACCACGACAATGATTATAAAAACCACGACCATGATTATAACAACCACGACCATGATTATAACAACCACGACCATGATTATAACAACCACGACTATGATCGTAACAACAACGACTATGATCATAGCAACCACGACCATGATTATAACAACCACGACCATGATTAAAATAACTACGACTATGATTATAACAAGCACGACCATGATTATAACAACCACGACCATCTGGAAAACGATGTCGCTGTTCTCTGTCAGCCGGACGGCGGTTGCACGCTCGCCAAGCACGAGCGTTCGAACTTTCATGCCTCGGCAAACTGTACCACTGGACTCACCACCGGGCACGAAGGGCCCACGATCACTTGTTCTCATTTTAGTCACCATGGCCTTCGACATGTCGTCGTCTACAGGTACAACAGCTTACAAAAGGTGAAGCTACAGTATGTAATTTGTACTGTTTTATGTACACAGACACACACAGACACACACACACACACACAAACACACACACACACAAACACATAAAGACACACACACACACACACACACACACACACACACACACACACACACACACACACACACACACACACACACACACACACACACCACGACCTCGTCTGCAAATTTGGTGAGAAGCTTCTGCACCATCCTCGACACCAGCTTCTATTTACACCCGAGATCCCTAGTCGGCGAATTAATATTCTACACCACAACCGCATCCAGCCCATACGATCACGTACTGATCTCTATAAGAACAGCCCAGTCCCAACCATTGTAAAAATTACCAACTACTCGTAATCAACCAGTGTGTTCACTCCCAGCTAATCTTACCTTTTTGCACTGTTACTACGTTGAAACACCCTGTAGTATAACCTTCTCCCCACCATGTTATTATATATCGTATTTGTATCACTTATGTTACTTGTATATTATTTGTCAAGCAAGTGACCCATTCCCCAATTACGTAACTGTACATTTTTAGCCTTCTGGCACCTATGCTCTTTCAATAAACAGTTCATTATTATTATTATTATTATTATTATTATTATTATTATTATTATTATTATTATTATTATTATTATTATTATTATTATTATTATTATTATTATTATTATTATTATTATTATTATTATTATTAATACTATTATTATTATTAAATTTATTATTATTATTATTATTATTATTATTATTATTATTATTATTATTATTATTATTATTATTATTATTATTATTACTATTACTATTATTATTATTATTATCATTATTATTATTATTATTATTATTATTATTATTATTATTATTATTATTATTATTATTATTATTATTATTATTATTAATATTATTATCCCCATTTGTCTGTCTGTCGTCCATCAGCTTGGGTTCTACCGTCGTTATACATTCCTGGTGGGGTGACTGTTAGAAAGAGGTTGATAGTAAGAGTAGTTTGCATTTAATGAAGAGAATCAGAAATGACATCATGAGTCCGCCAGCACCGACTCTTGTTGACTCTTGTTGCGTGACGCCCGAGTGCTATCCATAACTGTCGTACAGTATTGGGATTGGGTTTGATTACTCACTACTCTTCAAGGTTAAATGGGTAAAAAACTGAGAAAATATTTAGTGTGTCATATTTTGTCATTTCTTTACATAATAATCATCTGAAAAAATTTCAAAATAGCATTATCATAAAAATTGTGGCCAGAGAGAGAGAGAGAGAGAGAGAGAGAGAGAGCACTTGTTTGTTTAAGTTAGGCTGGCTTAGTACACCATAGAGTACACTGAGAAGAATAATAATTACCATCTCTCTTATAATACAGCAATACCTCGGTTTACGCGGTTCTCGTTTTATGCTGGCTTCCGCGGGTTCAATTGACCGCGTAAATCGTAATTTGGGGTATTACTGTATATATGATCTTTGTGACCTCCCTCTTGTAATCCACAACTGAAGATGCCATTAATGATTATCAGTATCAAATGACATTAATACAGGTTTCATTCAATGTATGTTTGTTATATTAAGTTAACATTCACTTTAAATGTTGTGACAAACAAAAAATAAACACTGCTCATGCTTAATGCTCATTATCAGATTGCATAGAGAACAAAAACTCACATATATCAGTCAAATTAGTAATTCCTTACAGCCATATGAGGAATAATATTACCTGTCGCATGTTTGCACATTAGAACCATACTGATTACTGATACAACATAATAATAATAATAATAATAATAATAATAATAATAATAATAATAATAATAATAATAATAATAATAATAATAATAATAATAATAATAATAATAATGATAATAATAATAATAATAATAATATTAAAATATTAATAATAATAATAATAATAATAATAATAATAATAATAATAATAATAATAATAATAATAATAATAATAATAATTAACAGTTTATTGAAAGAACATGGCAGCCAAAAGGCTGAAAATTTCAGGTACACTTACATAACTGGGGAATGGGGCGTTTAATTTACTGCTATTTTTTTTTATACAGGGATTAGCCCACCCAGGCACAGGTCATTGACCCACATCGGGGCCTGGGGGATGAAAAAAAAAAAAAAAAAAAATAATAATAATAATAATAATAATAATAATAATAATAATAATAATAATAATAATAATAATAATAATAATAATAATAATGTAATAGCCACTGTCTCATCAACAGAAAGATTATATAATTGGGTTAATTACATTTGAATTATAATACCCTTTCACCCCCTGTAACTTTCCACTGGCTATGAGTTGTCATGTTCACATCATGTGATTGGTAGCTTCCTTGAGGTGCGGCCAGTAAATGCTTGGATCAGCATAGAGAAGCCGGCACCCAGGAGGCATTGCTACTCAATCCTTCACACAAGTCGGACGTGATTAACGGGTCTATTTACATAGCCTCCGTCCTTCTCTTAACACTCATTTATAGTGAAAGTTACTGTTGATTTACACTCTGGAATTGTATCAATAGCAGTTCCTAAATAAAATTAGAAACAGACAATTGGGTTTCGCTACTAAAACCCAATATAAAATAAATGTACCAGCCTAATTAACTTCTACAAAATTCTACAGTTAACCGGCTATTACATTAGGTGGCAGTGGTTGTTTCGAACTTTTGAAACCAGTACAGACGTGACAAGTCGTCAGTGTTTTCCTACACAAGAAAACAATAACAGTGACGTGTTACATGAATTATCCGAGTGTAGTGTTATATCCCGTAGTGAGACGATTATAGTTGAGTGTCTTTCATTCTGTCTGCCAAAGTGGTGTGCAGAATTATTTCCAATAACCATTTCTGAGTTATTGTTGACTTAATATCTTAAGAGAGGTTGGTAATACAACTCTCTGGCAACACAGTGTGGCTGAGAAGTATTTTGCTTGGTCAGTATTAGCCATCCTGTTTACCGGCATTGCAGTGTTGCCACATACCTACAATTTCATGGTTTAGCTACACAGGACCTTTCACCATTGCTTAAAAACGACTGTTGTGGCTTCGTGATAGAGGATTGCACGCTCTTCCGGTGCCCTCAGCGAGTCCTTTATATACAGGGCTTCAGAAGGTTTGGTACTCAGAAGCGGCGATATCTCATCAGCGAGCAGGCGACCTGAATCTTCGACATCAGCAGTCTGACATCATGTGGAAGTGGACTCTCCGTCGTGAAGTGGATTCACCCGTCGTCATCTTGCAGGAGTCTTGTGGTTGCTAAGCGACCGCACTCAAGGAGCCGAGGAAAGCGCGCCGACTGACCTTGGGAGGGCAGCCTGAGGCAAATCCCCTACGACACCCTACCTCTGCCTGAGATCAGCTGTGCCACTTGGAGGGACGATTGAGTTACCCACCCAACCCACCCCCACCTGAGACCATCTGTGGCAGACGGATCGCGTTTTCTATGAAAACGTCCAACTCCTTCACACATTTACATAGTCGACGACATATCTTCACAATGATAGAACATCATGTAGGTTATATCATTGTTATAAGTGCCTTACTTATTTTCATACATACTGAATTCCTATATTTTTCAGTATTTTATATCAGTTACTGTAAATGAGAGGCAAGTGTATTGTTATTTATGTAACTCATAGTGTGACCCCATAGACACTTAATGGATAAATTTTCAAAGTCATCGTCCTAGGACATTACTGACGTTTTATTGACGATTCATGCCTTAGGGCAGTGTTTCTCAACCTTGTTTGCCCCATGCACCCCTTTCACCATATGTCAGAATGTCATTCCCCCCTCCTTTCCAAGATTGTCTGCCTCAAAAAGTGCATTCCAAATAATATGCATATAATACTGAAAATCCTTTATTTTTTCCATATTAGTATCAGTTTCCCCCCCCTGAAAACCTGAGGGGGGAAATTCCCCCCTGGTTGAGAACCCCTGCCTTAGGGGATGAGCCCGAAACACAGGAGCAGCCACAGTTACACAGTTCTGTAAAGAGTAGTGAGGATATTATAGACAATTCATTTGACGATTTAAACCGTCGAACACTACGATCAGGTAATCAGTATTGTACCTCGCCTGATCATACACAGGTTGTTTGTACTCGTCTTCCTGTTTACAGTGTGTAAAATAACTTAACATTACCTCCCCCATTGACAGAGTCTTCAGTTAGGAGTAAGCTTAGTGGAATGGCTGCTTCCAATGCTAATATGTCGACTAACCCGGCAAATGTTTTTCACGTGATTCCACGTGGGGATCATGTACGTGATTTCACAAGTCAGGATGATTACAGAATAGCGCAATTCATCCGAGCATGCGAGGATATGATGCGCAACATGCATATTACAAATGATTATGATAAGAAAGCGTTCGTTTGTTCCCATATCCCGCAGAATTCCTTTGCGAGTACGCACCTGAATGCGCATGGACTGGCGGACCCCAATTATGAGAAGTTTAAACGGGCTCTAATTGGTATTTTTGAGTCTGGGTCCCACTTGGGCCAGTTGCAATGGATCTTTCGCTGGCTTGATCGTTTACCACCGGTGGTTCACGCAGAAACACAGATGGGGGCTGTCTCCATTGGTGGAGAGGTCAGACAGGATATGGAAGCAACCTTCCGCGGATCACAGTAGTACGACAACGATGGTAAGATGTCCCCAGAAAACATGAAAACCTTAATAGAACTGGTTAGTTTTTGTTGGCGGCTTGTCGACTCATCTATGGTCGAGCCCAGGAAGTGGAATTTGTTCCGCCTACTGTTCTTGTGGATTACACTAACAAACTGGCACCGAAGACGTCTGGACCTCTGACAGCACGTAGTTCCCAGGCTACGACGCTTGCCCCGGTAGCGCCAATGCAGCCATTGGCTCCGATCAAACCTCAGCACCAGGGTAATTACGATGCAGGTTACAAGCATCGACGGTCTTTGAGGTGTACCCATTGTAATAAGAGGGGTCATACGATTGATGATTGTTGCCAGCTCCAGGGTGGTGGCGTTAGAGTACCGGAGAGAACCCATCCCCCCACAGACGCTCGGCAGAAGCAGGGAGTGCCCAAGACGTACATGGAGGCGGTCAAGACTACGTCTCCACCTGGACAGAAATCAGGATCGTGGTGTGCATTCCATCGATTGGCATCTCACAGTACAGATGAGTGTGACATAATGATAAAGGCCAGGAGCGTGGACTCTGGAGTACCCCCGGTAACACAGCAGCGTAAAGAGCGTCGTTACCAGTATAAGAAGTCGGGAGAAGTCCAGCACCTGTCAAAAAACGAGGAAGGGTAGCTACATTGGTGCCTACTTCCAACAACACTTCTGTGGCAGCCTCATTAATAGCGGCGCTCAGTAAAGTGGAAGTGTTGTCCGTACCGGTGAGAATTGGAGATATCAGATTGGCTCTGGATATTGATATGGGTGCATGCACAAATGTCTTAGCCTTGTCATCCTATCAGGAGTTACAACGTAGATTCCCTCACTGAGATTTCTTATGGAGACCTACTGACGCCGATCTCAAGGGAGTATCCAGCACGCAGCTCAGCAATGCAGGAATGGTGACTTTACCACTAAGATTTTCAAGACGTGGTACTCCCTTCTATGCAGACTTTTATGTAGTCCAGCAATTTAATTTGCCAGCTGACGGATTGATTGGTCTACCAACACTCAGAATGAATTGTATAGATGTTCGTCCGCGTAATAATGCTATTACGTTTAAGGGTTTTTCCTACAACGCTATGCGTCATTCTGCACCATAGCTCTCCGCAACGTCGAAAGTGTTGTCCACCATTCCCATTCGGAAGAAGGCGGATAATGTGTCGAAGCGAACCCCAGACCTCACAAATTTACTTTCCCTGAGTGATTATAGCAGCAAGAGTTGAAAGATTGTACCTGCAGTATTGAAGAGTACTCTCCATTATCAAAATGAGGAATTCACCAAGGCCACTGTGGAATTACCTGACGTGTATATGGGGACTGATGTGGTATGTCTCCCGGAAACGTGCAAGGTTAATGGTTTGTCGTGCGAATCGACATTGAGCATATTAGACCTGGTGGTTTGACAGACGTTATAGTTCTAAATAGAACAGGCGATCCTATAATATTGAAGGAAGGATGTTATTTGTGTGATTTTCTAGTATATCACAACAATGTTGAATTACAGCCTATGCAATTCCCAGTTGGTAGTATTGTTTCTTAATCCCAACAGACTATGCAGGAGAGGATAGATCAAATAGCGCCACATGTTAAGGTGATTGATCATCCTCAGGGCAAGACACGACTCTTAGAGTTGCTTGCTTACTACAGAAACATTGTTGCCTTGCCAGGGGAACAGGTAGGACAGACAGATTTAACGTCCCATCACATATCATTAAAGGAGGGCACAAATCCTATCTATATACCAGCTTACCGACTACCACATAGCCAGCACGCTGTAGTTCAGGGCATGGTCCAAGATATGTTAGATGAGAACGTTATTACGCATTCTAAGTCTCCTTTCAATAGCCCTTTATTCCTAGTCCCAAAGAAGGATGGTGGTTGGCGCCCAGTTATTGATTTTAGGCGCGTCAATGAATGTACGATCCCGGATAGGTACCCTATGACTGTCTTGAGTGATATATTGCAGTCCTTAGGCAAGGATAATGCTGTGTTTAGCAACTTAGATTTGCTTAGCGGGTATTGGCAGATACCACTCAATGAGAAATCCCAAGAGGTTACATGCGTTTAGCACCCCCCCTGGGCCACTTTGAGTTTCTACGTATGCCTTTTGGTCTCAGGAATGCCCCACTGTCATTTCAAAGAATGATCAACACCCTGTTTGCCGGATGATCTAACAGTAGTCAGCAAGGATGTAGATACCCATCTGATTAAACTGCGTGAAGTGTTGGAAAAACTTTCCACAGTTGATGATAAAGTTAAAGCTGTATCTCAATTCCCACGTCCTACATCGGTTGATCAAGTGCTTAGTTTTCTTGGTTTATCTGGATATTACGGTTCTCTTATTAAGAAGTATGCAGCATTGGTGTCACCCTTACCAAGGTTAATAAAGAAGGATGCAATGTTTGCGTGGGATGCTGAACACGAACAGAGCTTTGCGGCATTGAAGATAGCACTTACCAATGCCCCTGTTCTGGCATTCCCTGATTACACTCAAGCTTTCACTCTGTGTACTGACGCTTCTGGACAAGGAATCGGAGCTGTACTCATGCAAGTGGATTCGAGAGGAAAGTTTAAAGTGATAGCTTTTGCTGAAACATGTTATTCAGAAATGCATTTTTAGACGTTAGCTGTTGTGTGGGCACTGAAGAAGTTTAAAGACATTATCTTTGGTTATAAGATAACTGTATTTACGGATCATGCGGCAGTAGCAGAACGGTTCCATGGCAGGAATTGTAGGTTATGAATCTAAGCTATTGTGCCGAGTAGCAACCTTGTATATAACACTGGTCAACAGCCAATGTGGTTCACATATGAGATCATGCTCACACAACTAATTTCATATTGCTGAATTCGAATCTGATATTTGTTTTGTTCTATCAGATCAGGTTTTATAAAAAAATCAATAGGTACAAATATTTAATATTCCATCACGTGTCGTGCAAAAGATGAGATTATCTCATGTGACTGTGCTTTCATGACTAATTTCATATTAATGAATATTAATTGGATGTTTCATTCTACCATCAGACCTACTTTCTTAAAGAATAAAAAAAATAGTAAATATAGTAACATTATCGCGTCATGCAAGATACAATTTTAAACCTATCACAGATAAGCTCATAAAAAATTGTACCAAAAAACATAAGTTCAAATCCTTTATAATGACAAAATATGAAGTTCTAAAAGTGCTTCTGAACTTTACTCTTTCTCTTGTACAGCTTGCTCTCTTCTCGTTGCAGTGTCCAGCAATAGTCGCCCATCATGTTAGGACTGAATTGTCCCTGATATCTGCTCTCCATTATGGCGATATCTTGATGAAATCTTTCGCCGTGTTCATCACTAACGTCTCCAAGGTTACCTGGGAAAAATTCAATATGAGAGTGGAAAAAATACAATTTCAAGGACATCCTTCCTCCCAATGCATAATAATTCTGAAGCATGGTTGTTACGATTTCTTTGTAGTTGTCAGCACGATAGTTTCCAAGAAAATTCTTTGACACATTGACAAATGATTCCCATGCTTTTTTCTCCAGTGGGTTCAATGTTTTGGTGAATTCGCTATCATTAACTAGTATACGAATTTGTGGTCCATTCAAGACACCTGCTTTCAACTTGGCTTCGGAAACCACACCACCTAGTTTCTGAGATAAGTATAGAGTCCCAGCACCGAATTGATCCATAGCTTTGATGAAATTTTTAGCCAAACCGAGCTTTAGATGCAGTGGAGGCAAAAATATCTTTTCTGGATCTACAAGCGGATTGTGAGCACAGTTAAACCTTCCAGGCGCATCTCTTGGTCTTGTCGGCCAATCCTTTCTCACATAGTGCTCTGCATCAGCTCTGCTGTTCCACAAGCACAAAAAGCACATGTGCTTTGTGTAGCCACTCTGAAGGCCCAGTAGTAAACTGATGACTTTGAGATCGCCACATATCTTCCACTGGTGTTTCTCATACTCTATAGCGGCCAACAGAATTTTCATTGTTTCATAGCTCTCAGTCATTTTTGTTGCGTGTGCTATTGGGACAGATGGAAGCCGATTGCCATTGTGTAAAAGAACAGCTTTCAGAGAGTCTTTTCCTGAGTCTATAAACAGCCTCCAATCCTCTGTCTTGTATGTTTCAGACTTGCAGAGTTGTTGCATGAGAGATACTGCGTCCTCGCAATAACAAAGGTTGTTTGCCATCTTGAAAAATGCAGACAGCTGTCTATGTCGGTAACGCGCTGTAGTGATATGCACTCCATCTTCTAGCAGGTTACGCTGCTTTAGTCTGGATCCCAAAACTTCAGCCTTTTCTTTTGACAAGTTTAGGTCCCTGATGAGATCATGAAGCACTTCTTGAGTAAATAGTTTAGGCCTGGTATTTTCAGAGTCATTCTGGTAGTCGTTTTCCATTGAGGTAGAGGTAGAATCGGAATCACTCAATTCTTGTTCAGTCGGTGGATTTGGGACTGGAAGTTCAGCACTGTGCGGTACTGGTCGGATTGCAGAAGCAATATTGGGGTACTGTACCTTGCCTCGTGTCTTGATTTTTATTCCCTTAATATTTGTGAGACAGAAGTAGCAGTCACTACTGTGGTCTTTAGGTTCACGCCATATCATTGGTACAGCAAACGGCATTCCTGAACTTCGTTTACCACACATCCACTCGCTCAGGTGGTTAACACAAGACTTACAGGCTACATGAGGTGCCCATTTCTTGTCTTGGTCACCCAAATGACATTTGAAGTAACTTTTGTAGTTCAGTCGAACAGCTTTTGTGATTGGTTTCTTGAGGCTACCAGGAGTGAAGGCACCACATATGTAGCAAAAACTGTCAGCACCGTTCACACACTTGCGACGTTCCATGTTTTGTTAATTTCAGAGTAATTACAAATCATGCAGGTGTAGATATGCAATATCATGAATCAGCAAACTGAAACAAACAAAAAAGCACAAATCAGGACAAAATAATTGCATAAGTGGAGCCAATGAGCATATAAATTACTGTATGAATAGCATGGTACACTAAATATATAGATATGCTGGTTCTGGAAAACTGAGCCTGATACAGCTATACGAATGTCATAATTGAGTTCAGCACATACAATTACACTAGAATCAGACTGTTTTGATCCAGAACCATGAGAATTTTTTTTATGTTGACCAGTGTAAGCTACTGTGCTGAGTAGCATTTATATATGTAATTACGTGGCAACACTGCACGTGTTATGTGGCAACATTGCCCCGAGGCTGCCATATGGCAAGGCAGCCTCAGTCTGACTCTGTGGGTCGTGCAAGGCACACGCTTGTCACCACTTGTATTTCTCCTATCCGTTAATCAATGGACTTCAGTGTTATCCGGTGTTTCCCTACCCATCACTGCCTTCTTCAGGGAACACTTGGAACCTTCAGGAATCTATCAGGCAGATTAGCACGCTGGTATCTGACAATGTTTAAATTATCGGTTGTGAAAACTGATGAAAAAAATCTGTTCAGATTATTGCTTATTTCTCAGTCGTTATCAGTTAGTTCGCCGGTATCTGACTACGTTGGTCCAATCTTGTCCCATGTTTTAGTTTGAGGTATTTGAAAAAATCCCTTGGAATTTGACTTCTCCTCCCTTGCTACCACCAGTTCATTATTCCTTTTTGTTTTTCTTATCTCGGTCTTAACCCTACTGGCCAATACTCTACAACAACCTCGGAGATAAACTTCAACACGATTTATTCCCCTACCTATAGCCTTCCTTTCTCCAATAATATTCTATAATTATTTATCCATTTGGGGCCATTGCTATTTGATCTGAGTTTTCTGTATAGTATATTCTGCCTTTGTGCATTAAGTAACTCATTCTTTAAAATTTTATGGAACTTATCAACCTCAGACCTCGTAGTCAGGTCACCCTCAGTGGTCAAATTTTGTGAGGTTATCGTTGTCAGGTCTCCAAGTAAAGTGAGGTCGCCCTCTGTGGTTATATTGTGTGAAGTCACGTTATTTACCGTCTCACGTGAGGTCATGTAATTCACCCCCAAAAGTCATACCCCTTCTCTCAGCTGCATTTTCAACCTATCAAAGTTTGCCCTTCGGAAATCTGGGAATTCAATGGAATTTTCCTTGCGACTGAGTTTGAATCTCACTTCTTTTTCATCGTTGTTAGCTAGTTCGTTCCCTTCCTCGGCATTACTAATAAGGTTTTCTCTGTTTGACAGAACTAAATATAGTATATTATTACCCCGGGTGGGTTCGGCCTTATGTCGACTTAGGAAACAGTCCTGAACTGTTTCAAGAAACTCCTCTGATTCTGAGCTACACGTAAGATCGGGCCAATCTATTTGGCTAAAGTTAAAGTCGCTTACTATACAGACTTTGCTATGTCTGGATGCCCTGCATATTTCATCTCAAATAAGTTGCTCATTAACCCTATCGAGATTAGGAAGTTTATATATTACTCCTATAATTATTTTTTCCCTACCATCGGTTAATTATATCCAAATTGTTTCTGTATTCAGTTCAGTTTTTATTTCCTGATTGATTTCACACTTCAAATTATCCCCGCGTCCTTTCCTAATCTGCTTATCAATTTGGAATAGTTTGTAACCTTTAATTTGGTATTGAGCAGGTAACTCACGTGAGTCTAAGTTTATCCA
The DNA here is from genome assembly GCF_018991925.1 of Homarus americanus. NCBI lineage: Eukaryota > Metazoa > Arthropoda > Malacostraca > Decapoda > Nephropidae > Homarus > Homarus americanus. Next base: position 8,674,285 of record NW_024741901.1, on the reverse strand, counting down.
TGTTTCGGTGAATTATATCGATTTTCTCGGTACATACCAACACCCTGATTTCATCCATTTTGTTTCTCATACTTTAAGCATTTAAGTCAATCGTGATGTGAGGTCATGGTGATGATCGTGATGATGAGAGAGTGTTGAGTGCTCCGGACTACTATGAAATAACCTGTCGTTCGTTGAAAGCTTTGCTTTCCCATCACCATTTTGCTTTGAATTTAAATCTGACTTCAGATTTGATTCCTATGTATCCGGCTCCTAATATGACCTTTAGTGACCTTAATATGGTACCAGATAAATTAAAATATATTTCTTATATGAATGAGTAACATTTTGTTAATTTAGAAGATAATCTGCCATTTTAATTTTGACGGGGAAATTGCTTTACCTAGTTTAACGGTTTCCACTATTGTTTTAATAATGGCAATAATATTTTGATTTTGTTATTATAAATCAATATCATCTAAATTTGCCATTGTACATAATATACTCTCCCGTCATGCACGCCAGACTAGGGCTCAAGTAGCAGCTCTACTCCAGGTCGCAGATTCTCCAGTTTAGTGTCCATACACATATGCATGTAACATATGCGAGGATAGATAATTCCTCGTGGAGCTAGGAAGGTGGTGACCAAGCAATGTAATTAGCCCCTGTCTAATAGACAGTAGTACTTATATAAATATAGGTAAATACATCAATCTTATATAACTCCATCACCCCCTTAATTTTCCATGAGCAAGTGAGTGTCATACATTGAACATGTGATCACTAAATCTCATTGGCTAAGTAGCATCTCTAAAGATGGTAGGGTCAGCCATTAGAAGCTGGCTTACCGCCAGTTATCACTCAACCCTCCCGATAGAAGGACGTGTGATATAAAAGCTTATTCTTAATAAGCTCCGTCCTTCACTAACACTCACAGCTCACAGTGTTAATTATGATGATATTCTTGTTGACTTTGGATAGTTTATTTTTATAAATAAATGGCGAAAAGACCATTTGGGTTTGCAAACTTAACCCATAAACCTATTAAATGTAACTACTAAGTAAACCTCTCATCAGCCAAGCTCAGGTAACCGGGAGTAGCTACACACACACACACCCTTGTGTCAAACCTATTTGGTGCTGCTCCAGCAGCCACCTGGACCAGGCTATTGGGCCATAACCCAATTTCCTTCTCCTCAACTCCTCCTCCCCACCGGGATATCAACAAAATCTCGCCAAAAGTGACAATTTCGATTCGGAAAGGAATGGTATCAATGTTGAACAGTGTTTAGGCCAGTGAAATCAACATTAAACAGTAACAGCTAAGAGTCGTGGACAAGTTAACCTTCACACCCACCAGTGAGGTCCAAAAACGTCCAGAGACAAACGCCCCTGGGACGCAACCTTCTTTTTCAGACCAGGCGGTATAGTGTTAATTAGTCCACCCTGAGAACAACCATGGGTGTGCCTTACACCTAACTAACTATGAGGAACCACAACACAACTTGGCAGAGTGAGGTACTGTGACACCACACCACACCACATGGTGTCTCCATAACATTGTGCCGTAATGATCGACTTGCTATGACGTAATGTGAAGTCCCTCATGACAAAACATGTGAACCTAACCTGTAGACGAATTGCTGCAGCACCACGTTATGTCCTTTATGTCAACACCCATGGACGAGTTACTGCTCTATATGACTTCACACAGAAGGACAAGAAACCAGCCCCTGCCATCTACAGTAAACTATAATTTGTATGTTCAAGTCATGTTTCCTTTTCTTTAAATAATGAAAGCTTTTGTTAAACGACATACTCCCTCTTGTCACTGTATGCAATAAGTAATTTTGGCCTAGTGTATATTTTTAGCCCTTTGGCTGCCGAACTTATTCAGTAAACCATATTATTATTCTTATTATTATTATTATTATTATTATTATTATTATTATTATTATTAAGCACACACACACACACACATACACACACATAGGTTCCTAATACGTCATCGCAACAACTTTCAACTCCCAAGCCAACCTGACTTAATTTAACTGTAAACGCCTTGGTTAAGGACGTTCAGGTGACGGGCAAGTCGAAGAGAATGATTGAAACCTGCCTTTTGACGCATTCAATATTTATTGATGTGGTCAGAACCTGCGTTCATTAGTATTACATGGTGATCTATCTGATACATAAATAGTCTCACACAATTTCATCTTAATTACAATTGATTATTAAGCATAGTGACATGATACAAAGTTCATAACTCTATTAATCTTAGTTACACTTCATTCCGCGTTGTCTTATTGCTCCAGATAAGGCAGAAACGAGTAGGCATAATTAGTCCACAATATTTTTGGACTGAGGGGCATGTCATCACTTTGGCTGTACTTACAAGTGCTGGCCAATGCGAACCAGTATGGTGTTCCAAGGGACAATAGAACTGTGAAAATTGTTCCAGCACAAAACTCGGCCAGAATTCAGAGTCGGTGTTCACCACTGCTAGCAATGGGCTAGTCCTCACAGCATCACTCAAGAGAGCGATCTGCATCATGGAGGCCAGGTAGCCATGCTACCCTCTAAAGTCTAAACCATACACTAAGCAGAATCAGGGCCTCTGTAACCCCCCGCAGCCGTCACATCTGGCGAGGTATCATCGCGTGGGGCGGGTCACCAGGCTGAGAGATTTAATGTTTGTTCGGGTAAGGCAACACCAGCACTGTAGTTGAAGCCAGCGGCGATAACATTATCTTAACCTACCCCCCCCCCCCGGCATGACTCCTCAGGAGATGCTGGTGTGAGTGGAGGTAAAGCTGTGAGCAGAGGGAGAGATACAGCATCATGAGGCGCCATGCGTGAGTAATGAGGCGCTGGAGGACATCACTATGTATGTATGTAAATTATGAGTGAAACACGAGAGGTCGACCAGCTGACACTAGAGTGTGTGTGTGTGTGTGTGTGTGTGTGTATTAGTAGTAATAGTAGAAAAAGAGAAGGCATCTAAGAGAGACAGAGACAAAAAGAGAGAGACAAAGCATAACAAACATCCAGACATAAAATAAAAGAGGAGAACAATACCAGATTAAACAGAAACACTTATGTCATTCCTATCCACTGTTGCCTCATACCTCCTTCTGTACCCTCATGACCCTCCTTCTCTGTTTTCTCTCCTCCATATATTCGTCCTCCTCCTCTTCCTTCCCTATACATGTAAGAGGAAGAAGGTGAGGGAGAAGACGAAGAGGGAGGGAGGGAGGGAGGGACACAACCGCTCCTCCACCACATAATCTCGCCCGTATTAATAGCCTCACATTTTTCGCGTTAAATTGGCCTTTACTAAAGCTGTGCCACCTTTATGATAATCCTTCCTCTAAACTAGTGCCACTTTCTTTACCCTAGTGCCATCTTACTTTACCTTAGTTCCATCTTATTTTACCTTAGCGCCACTTTACCTTAGTGCAATCTTATTTTACCTAAGTACCATGTCTGTTTATCTTAGTGCATCTTCTCTACCTAAGTACCATGTCTGTTTATCTTAGTGCATCTTATCTACCTAAGTACCATGTCTGTTTATCTTAGTGCATCTTCTCTACCTAAGTACCATGTCTGTTTATCTTAGTGCATCTTCTCTACCTAAGTACCATGTCTGTTTATCTTAGTGCGTCTTCTCTACCTAAGTACCATGTCTGTTTATCTTAGTGCATCTTCTCTACCTAAGTACCATGTCTGTTTATCTTAGTGCATCTTCTCTACCTAAGTACCATGTCTGTTTATCTTAGTGCGTCTTCTCTACCTAAGTACCATGTCTGTTTATCTTAGTGCATCTTCTCTACCTAAGTACCATGTCTGTTTATCTTAGTGCGTCTTCTCTACCTAAGTACCATGTCTGTTTATCTTAGTGCATCTTCTCTACCTAGGTACCATGTCTGTTTATCTTAGTGCATCTTCTCTACCCATTGCAAACTTATTCACCCTTAGTGCCACCTTACTATTCCTGCTTTACTTTCTCCTCTTCTTCTTCCTTTATCTCATAATCTCTTTCCGTTTTCTCCATTCCTCCTCCTCCTTTTATTCCTTAACATCTCCTCTCCTTATCATTTAATTTATCTTCTTGCTCCTCTTCGTCTCCTTTTCCATTTCATTTCTCCTATTTTTTACTCCTCCTCCTCTTCTCCCTGCATTTCTTCCTCTCTTTCCTTCCACTGCATTCCTCCTCCTTCTCCACCCCCTCCTCCTCTTAATCCCCACGTCGCCTCTGCCATCGTCGAGGCGATACCCATCTCCGCCCTGCCGCTGCCTCGTCCTCAATCTCCAATTTCCTGTGAAATGAACTCCGAAAAAGCCAGCCTCTCCCTCACTAGCAAGGAGGCCTTACATCTCCTAGAAGTTTTCCCCATTCCACTTTACCTCTGGTTCATGGAGATGGTTTATATAGTTGGGTCATGAACGTGGTTTACGTAAGGGACTCATTTGGATAGGAAATATCGATGATTCATTGAGGTGGCTTATAAAAGTGGTTCATTTAGATGGTTTCGGTAGCTGTTTTTGTAGAAGAAGGAAAGAAAGAAAGAAAGAAAAAAGAAAGAAAGAAAGAAAGAAAGACATAAATAAAAAAAGAGAGAGAGAGAGAGAGAGAGAGAGAGAGATAAATACCACCAACCATCAGTCACCTTGGCGCTGTTCGTTTCGGAAATCCTAAATTGAGTGTAAACAAAGAACGCCAGCTCACCTGTCTTCACTGATATATGTAAAACAACCTGTCCTTATTTGAAATGTATATAGCCTATCCTTGTTGAGACACGTACAAGTTGTCCTTGTTGAAATATTTACAACTTGTCTTTCTTGAGATACGTACAACTTGTCCTTGTTGAGATATTTACAAACTAGTCCTTGTTGAGATACGTACAACTTTTAATTATTGAGATATTTAAAACTTGTCCTTGTTGAGATACATGCAACTTGTCCGTGGTGAGATATTTACTACTTGCCCTTGTTGATATATTTTCACCTTATCTTCACCAACTATGTACAATTTGTTCAGGCTGGACCACCAACAACTACCGAGGTTCTTTAGTTGGTAACTCACATACCTATACATCGATACCCCAAAGACTTGCATCATACCTCTCACTATTTTTGTTTTATTTATTGGGTACTCCCCTACATCCTTGTGTAAGGTGAAGCGCAGAAGCGTTTACAGCGCCCAACAGGCCTTTATGTCTCATGAGTTAAGGGCGTAGAAGCCTGAAGAGTCAAGGGCGTAAAAGCCTGAAGAGTCAGTGGTTTATGTCATCAAGTTATTGGAAGCTCCAACAACTTTCCCTGAATAAGAATTCGCAACTTTCGACTTACAACAGGTACCTACTTTACTGTTAGGTGAACAGGGACTAAGGGGGGCTAGGAAGTAAGTCCAAACAACTTCCACTTGCCCGGGAATCGAACCCGTGACATCTCGCTTGCGAGGCAAGAACGGTACCGCTTCTACCACCGATCCCCCTACCTCTCACTATTGTCTTGTGGTGCAATGACTTTTTTGTTTCAATGGCCTCCAATCTCCCCTTATAGTCATACCTTCGCCACCATTTTATTACCTTAAAATTAAATATTCTAATACAAAAGTAGCTATCCTAGCTGTGTTGAGTTAGTTGAGCAGCAGATCTATGCAGCATTCAGTGACTGTTGCCTCATAGTCAATATCTGCAACTGTTGTCGGCTTTGGGGCCGATGCCCTCGTTCCCCTGAGGCAAAGCAAAGCCGACCTAAGGAGAGAAAAGGACAGTCGACATCATATCCAGGCTGTAACACAACTTCTGGGCTGCTGCTTCTGTTCGGATAGCACCTCCGCGAATCTGGCGTAGAAGCATCTTGCACTTGATCCTATCACACCAGAGGTTGTGAACACTAAAGAGTGAAGCTGCCTTGATCAACGTTCTGAATTCTCTCCCGTATGCCCTTATCTTGTCGTTCTCGTTCCTCCTGTGTGCAGCATCGAGAGGTAAGTTAAGGTGACATGTGGCCATGGGATAAAAAATCCTGATGTCAAAGAAGGCTCGCTGTCCCCGCATCCAGAATCCTCGAGCACTGACGTCAACACGGGCTTCGTTGGATGTGTTTGAAGTCCTATGTTGGAAATTCTTACCGTCCAAAGGAAGAAGGGTCGGTTCTACCCTGACATCACGGCAGATTTCCTTCAACATATTTGCTGTGAGACCCTTTACTTCGTCATGCCTCATGCACATGAAGCCCCCTTCCTTGCACACCATGGCGTGATCGACTTCATAGGAAGAGCCACACACGCATTGGGAGGGCAAACCTTCTACTGGCCTACCATACCTTAGAGCAATGGTATCTGTAAATTCTTGTTTATTGAGACTGAAACCATTTGCCCTTATCGGTAATGTAGTTAACCAGTTCGAGGCGCCCGCCTCCTGCGCTATAGCTACTTTTTTTTCAAATTCTCTGATACTTGCAGCAACAGTTGCTGCAACTTATCACTTTGGCCGTGCTGTCGTTCTGTCATAATTGACCTTCGAATCTTGTTTACTTCACTGGTATCCACCTCCCCTGTTGCGTTCTGAGCTATTATGTGGTCCGTGAGGACTGCCTTGAGCTTAACTGAGTTTTGATGTTCAGTGGCAGAAATCTCCTCTGGATTGGTCAGTCCCATTCCTCCCAGTCTCAGTGGTAGTGCAAGGAGTGATCTTTCTCCCGTCTACTCCTAGAATTGTTTGCTGGCCTACAGTATGAGTGGACCACGATAGTCCAAACAAATATCGAGGAATTTTAACCAAACTTGGTGCATAGATACAACATCACATGAACCTTAGAAGAGTTTGATAATCAGCACCATGTGTTGTTCCCACCAGAGCTATGATCTAAGACTTTGTTGATCTGCTGAGTGTCAATTGTGTTCTCACCTGTTTGTGTACTAGAACGCCAAACTGTATACAACTAAAGATTTTAACACAGTTACTAGAGAGCGTTTCTTCATTATGTACACATTAATAATAGGGTTCATTTAGCTAAGATGGCTTTAGTTAGGAGTAAGCTAGATGCAGTTAGGTTAGGTTAAGTTAGGTTAGGTTAGGTTAGGTTAGGCTAGGTTAGAGAAAAAAATTTGAGATAAAAATGAGAAAATATGAAAGCGAAAACAGTGAAAGAAAAATAAAGAGACAGACAATGAAAAAGAAATGGAAGATTGTAGGGAAAGAGAGAGAGAGAGAGATAATATACCTAGGTCAATGACATAATTCATCATATCATCATCATCAGCCACAACCATGACCATCACTCAGTATTATATCTCATATATTACAAAGTCAACACTGCACCACAAATCATCACACAGTGCCACAGTGCATCTTTATCACACTAATTCTATATCACTTCAAAATAAAATATATACGTAAAAGTATATAAGTATATTGGGCAAAAATACCGCCAAAAAAGTTATTATTAACAATTCAACCCTTTTTTTTGTCATTGTTTTATCTTGAAAAATATATAAAATGTTATAAAACTTTAATATGGTTTTATTGGTCTAGTTTTTTACTGATAATATAATAGGAACGATAAACTGGCAGAAGCTGATTTATTACTAATGACCAAATATAGTTGTGAATTTGTGTAATATTTCACTCCACTCCACATAAAAAAGTCATCAGACAATAATAAACGTCTATGATCTATTAATCAACGCTATATATGGGTCATAGTTATCGCTTAATATACAAAATCACAGCTGAAATGTATAAATTTTGGCTACGTGGGAGTATAAGATTTGTGGAGGTGAATTTTTGTATACGAATCATAGTTACGCATATTGTGTGTAAATGTGTTAATAAATTTCAAGAGCCTTCTACATACGTAACCAAAAGCTGCCGTGTGTGTGTGTGTGTGTGTGTGTGTGTGTCCCAGTATATTAAAGATTTCATCCTCGGGTACCAGGAACCTTGCCCTCCCACCTCACACCTGCTACAGGATACAAGGACGATCTCTTCCCACGGGGCATCAGACAACTTTCCATCTCCCCCTTCCTCCCTTCCATCCCACTAGCACAGTAATGGCTGCCGTTTACGAGTCTCACCCCCCCCTACCACCCCTCCACTAACATTAACTCTCCCTTCCCGTATCAGCTCTGCTTCATATCATTATTCTACTACCACGTGGTAGCATCCATTGTTTCCCTTTTCCCTGTGTGATTTTATAAAGACATATAGAAAAATATTTTATGTATCAAATACCAGCCCTGCTCACACATCATTATACGAAATTATATTTACATAAATTGGGGTAACATGCCTAAAATATTTCACTATGCACAGTGCAACGCACCAATGTACAGTCAGCCAAAGATGCACAGACCCCACCCTGGGTCTCGTGCTCGCAATTTTATCTGGCAATACTTGAAGGAAGAAATTTCAGTGTAATTTCAAACGCCCAGTCATTGGCGATACTGAGTTCAAGGTCGTCTGAGGGAAGACAGCGCTCCCGCACGCAGCGAGAGTTTGTGGAACTAGGCCTAAACGATATTAAATGTAATTTACCGAGTTAATAGGGACGCGAATCATAAAATTAAATATCAGTTATTAAATTTAAAATAATTATAGATCATTTCCCAGTCTGAAAATGTTGTGTACGTCCTAATTAAGCTGTTAATCGTCTGGTAAATAAGTCACTCCTGAAAAGGGTGAACCAGTGAGCAAGCGTGGCTGGGGAGTGGTGAGACAGGTCAAGGACCACCTCTGTGCTGTACCCAGGAGAAACGGATCGCGTGAGCTGGTTCCTTCGTTTATTTAACATCAGTATTAACAAGTAAGTTTTATTCAATCTCAGACAAAGCTAGATAGGGTGGTAGGAACAAACGGTGATGTAAGACAATAGCTAACAGCCCGGGTTTTCCAGGGTTCTATAGACCCCACGCTGTATGATAACGTCCACTGGCGGTATGAGACGAGTGGTGAAACGAGCTGTATGACCGTCCACTGACCTGGGTTTGAGCCACCTGTTGAGTATGGTGAGAGTTGGAGTGAAACCAGCTGTCTGGGTGCCCAACTAACGACGTAACGATCGTTTGGGGTCATCAGCTCTCCTCTACCTCGGCTCACAATACCACATATCTTCAAGCAGCTTAGTGAAAACCTTTTACTAACGGGAAGCTAAAGCTTCTCTCAACTGTACAAGGTCTGATTGGCTCACTCCCTTCCGTTTCATGGATGTACTGGGGGTAAAGTGAAGCCAGCTGAGTGATACAGGGTCACACACTGGGACCAAGAGTCTAGTGAAACTTAGAGGTACATTTCCAAGGTTGAGAAAGGCTGGTTTGGGCCTTAAACTATGGGTGCCTGTGGGTTGTGCCTTAAAAAACTACGGAGTGCAGGTGGAATCTATGTGTTAAGTTAGGGAGCATGTGTTTACGGGTATTGGTGGACTCAGTAACTTCTTAATCTAGTGATAATATTTTTTTCAGTTACTGATATTGTCTTGCTGTTTATAATTAATATTTCTTAAATAATTGTGATAGTATTGTTTTAATGTTTGTGTCACTAATAGAAACCAAAGAATGAGGGAACTGTTTTTCAGATGAGTTTTCTCCCTTATGTTGTAAGTGATACTGTGATTTAGTTCCTTTAATGCATTTAATATTTCTTTATAATTTCAATCTCAGGTATAACCTTTGTTCCCCAGAGTAGTGTTTAAGTTAGGTTAGGAGGTGTGTATCTGTTGGGGTAATATAATTTTGTTGAGTGCCCTGAAGGCCTATTCAGGGTGGAGTTAATAAGTTCTTATTTTTTATACCATTTTCTCAGTGCTGGATATAATGTTGTTGAGTGCCCCTAAGGCCTATTCATTGTAGAGTTATTAATATCTTATTTTTTTAATGCCATTTTCTCAGTGATTGATATTATTTTGTTGAAAACCCTTAAGGCCTGCATCTGTTGGTGTAACATAATTCTATTGCGTGCCCTTTAGGCCTATTCATGGTGGAATTGATAATTTCTTATTTTTTTATATCATTTCCTCAGTGATTGATATTATTTTGTTGAAAGCCCTTAAGGCCTGTTTCATGTGCGCAAGCAACATCTCTTAATACTTTGAATTTATTGTTGTCTAATGATGCATTGTCTGAGTTTCTAATAATTTCAATACAATGTATAACTTTTATTCCCCAGAGTAGTGTTTTAAGTTCAGGTTAAGAGGTGGGCATATGTTGGTGTGTCTCATTCATCCCAGTCACAGACGCTATCCTTCCACGGGTCACGGAGAATTCGTTTTGTTAGTAAATTTAAGTGTTCTTGTGCTGGTTTGGGATTTTTCTCAAAGGGGCACTTCCACTGCATTTTCCATTAAATAATTAATATACCCCAAGTCAAGTGAGAAATTAAAGGTCCATCAATTCCTACCGGTTACACATAAATTGGGGTAACATGCCTAAAATATTTCACTATGCACAGTGTAACGCACCAATGTACAGTCAGCCAAAGATGCACCGACCCCACCCTGGGTCTCGTGGTCGCAATTTTACCTGGCATTACTTGAAGGAAAGAAGGCTGTATGTAAAGGTGATTGTGATTGGTGGATTTATTTTCGGCTGTATCGCTGTCGGGATAAATATTAAACAACCCAAAAGTAGCATTTTTACAATAATAATCTATTCATCTTTATTTAAGATCATGACATGTTTCCAAATATTGGTATATTTGCTTAAATAATGAAGAAATTATATCAATGAATTGGCAACGCAACTACAACCAGGGCTGCCACGAGATCCTCACATCAAATTTCAAGAATATGCAATATGTTCCACGTTTGATCTTGAGTGTTTCATGAAGGAAATAATTGTCTTACAATGTGAGCATTACATAATATATTTTGACGTAAGTTAGAGAGCAGACACTGTAATACACTCATTTGTCAGTCACGACATTGTATCTTCATATATTTATCCTAACAGTGATACAGCCAAAAATAAATCCACCAATCACAATCCCCATTACATACAGCCTTCCTTCTTTCAAGTATTGCCAGGTAAAATTGCGAGCACGAGACCCAGGGTTGGGTCGGTGCATCTTTGGCTGACTGTACATTACGCCATGCATAACAATATATATATATATATATATATATATATATATATATATATATATATATATATATATATATATATATATATATATATATATATATATATATATATATATATACACATATGCTGATAACCACAAGGAAACAAAAAAACACGCAGTTCCCAAGCGCTTTCGTGTAATTCACATCTACAGGGGTGAGTACAAACTAAGGAGAAATACTTGACAAGGCTAATATATACAGTAAAGGAGAGTGAGATCAAGTCCCTAGGGGACCGTAGGAGTCCACAATGGTCCTGTCATTAGGCAGTGACCCTACTAATCTTCATAAGCACAGCAACTAGTCAGGTCATAGGGTAAGATGACCCAACCTTATCACCTGGTTACAAATCATCTTAATTACAAAATCATCCAGTTTGTACATACCATTACTCAAATTCATGTTGACGAATTCGGTATGTTTAATGAGACTGGATTCTATAATGTTCCGACTGACAATTGAATTACAAGGTCATATTGCGGAGGCATTATCCCAGTCAAGGCAATACTTATTATCTCTCATATGAACGAACAGAGCATTGGATTCCTGGCCTGTCCTGTTTAAGTCTAGTAACAAGATCTTTACCCATCTGGCCTAAGTGGGAGCGGGTAAACAAGGCGAAAGATTACAGGGAAATAGTGTTAGGAATGATGACAAAACTAAATTAGACAGGGAGTTTAAAACTAAACGCGGTAAGGGAAGGACTCAGAACACGACTAACTTAAATGTATACTACGCGAACAGTAGAAGTATGAGAAACAAAATGGATGATATTAAGGCCTTGGTATGTACCGAAGAAATCGATATAATTGCATTCACTGAAACATGGATCAACCTAGACACACGTGAATTACCAGTCGAATACCAAATTGCGGGTTACAAACTGTTCCATACCGATAGGCAGACCAGGAAAGGAGGCGGAGTAGCAATCTATGTTAGGGATAATCTGAAGTGTGAAATAAATAAGGAAATAAAAACTGAGAGGAATACAGAAACAATTTGGATAGAATTAAGCGACGGTAGGGAAAAAATAAACACAGGAGTAATATATAGACCTCGCAATCTTGATAGAGTAAATGAGCGACTTATCTGGGATGAAATGCGCAAGGCTTCGATACACAACAAAGTCTGTATAGTAGGCGACTTTAACCTTGGCCAAATAGATTGGACTGTCCTTACGGGTAACTCAGAATCAGAGGATTTTCTCGAGACGATCCAGGACTGTTTCCTAAGTCAACATATAACCGAACCCACACGGGGTAATAATATACTGGATTTAGTTCTGATGAACAGAGAAAACCTCATTAGCAATGTCGAGGTAGGGAACGAACTTGCAAACAGCGATCACAAAGAAATTCGATTCCAGTTAGATTTTCAGGGCAGACGTAAAGAAAATTCCACTAAAGTACCAGATTTCAGAAGGGCAAACTTTGACAGTTTAAAGAGGCAGCTGAGAGAGGGGGTGTCGCGCTTGGCCGTGAACCTGACAGATGACACCGACCTGATAACGAGATCTGAGATTGCCGAGTTCCACGATAATTTAAATAGTGAGTTACTTAATGCACAAAGGCAGAACATACCATACAAAAAACTCAGATCAGACAACAATGACCCTAAATGGATAAATAATTATTTAAAGAACATCATTGGCCAAAGGAAGGCTATAGGTAGAAGGATAAATCGTGGCGAAATTCACCTCCGGGACTATTATAGGGTATTGGCGAGTAGAGTTAAAACCGAGATAAGGAAAGCAAAGAGGAATAATGAGGTAAGGATAGCAAGGGAGGCGAAGACAAACCCCAAAGGATTCTACCAAATGTATCAAACTAAAACACGAGAAAAGATTGGACCAATACGGTCAGACTCCGGCGAGCTCACTGATAACGACGGAGAAATGAGCAATAATTTGAATAAATATTTTTCAACAGTTTTCACCACCGAAAATCTAAACATGATACCCGAGGCACCGACTCTATTCAGAGATAGTGAAGAAAACAAATTAAGTGAGATAGTAGTGACTAGTAACGATGTTAGTAAGCAAATAGACAAACTAAAGCCTAATAAGTCACCTGGTCCCGATGAGATATTTGCCAGAGTATTAAAGGAATGTAAGGAAGAGCTTAGTATGCCCTTAGCAAAGTTGTTTAACATGTCCTTAAAAACAGGTGTAGTACCAGAATCCTGGAGGATAGCGAATGTAATACCGATTTTCAAGAAGGGGGATAGATCACTATCCTCTAACTACCGCCAATCAGTCTAACATCAATAGTAGGCAAATTACTGGAAGCAATCATTTCAAACTCTATTCGAAATCACCTGGAGAAGCACCGATTGATCAATGATTCCCAGCATGGCTTCACAAGCGGACGTTCTTGCCTAACTAATCTATTAACATTCTTTTCATCAGTTTTCGAATCGGTGGACGAGGGGCACAATTATGATGTGGTATATCTCGACTTTAGCAAAGCCTTCGACAGAGTCCCCACGAAAGACTAATTAGAAAGGTAGAAGCTCATGGCATCAAAGGTGACATCCTTAAATGGATTAGGGTGTGGTTACAGGACAGGAAACAGCGAGTGAGCATTAACGGCACTAAGTCCCATTGGAGCAACGTCACAAGTGGAGTTCCCCAAGGCTCAGTACTTGGACCATTATTATTTATTATATACATAAACGACATAGATATCGGCATAGACAGCAAAATAAGTAAATTTGCTGATGACACTAAAATAGGACATGTTATTAAATCTGACGAGGACTCAGGAAAACTACAGGAAGATCTCTAAACAAATTTTTCGAATGGTCTGAAAAATGGCAGATGAAATTCAACGTGGACAAATGTAAAGTACTCAGTATAGGAGATGTAAACAGGGAAACCAGATACCAGATGAACAACGATGCCATAGAGAAATCGGACTGCGAGAGAGATTTAGGAATAATGATAAGTAGGAACCTTAAGCCAAGTAAACAATGTGTTTTTGCTCGTAACAAGGCTAATAAAGTACTTGGGTTCATACAAAGGAGTGTTAGTTACAAGACTAGCGAGGTCATCCTAAAACTGTATCTTGCTTTTGTGAGACCACACCTGGATTACGCAGTTCAGTTCTGGTCACCGTATTACAGAATGGATATAGAATCATTGGAAAGAATTCAGAGGAGAATGACAAGACTAATCCCGGGCATTAGGAACCTTGAGTATAGAGACAGGTTAAAGCATCTTAATTTGCACTCCCTCGAGAGACGTAGAGCGAGGGGCGACCTGATAGAGGTGTATAAGTGGAAGTCAGGGCTAAACAAAGGGGACATTACAAAGGTAATCAAACTATCCAACCAGGAGCGAACTCGTAACAATGGTTTTCAATTAGACAAATTTAGATTTAGGCGTAAAATAGGTAATCACTGGTTTGGAAACAGAGTAGTGGATGAATGGAACACGTTACCAAATATCATCATTAACTCGAATACGCTGAATAGCTTCAACATAGGTTTGATGCTTATATGAGCAATAGGGGTTGGGTGTAAACGGGACTGCCCAGTATGGGCCAATAGGCCCACTGCAGTTTCCTCCATTCTTATGTTCTTATGTTGTGTGTTTGATTCTATACATGGGAATTGATATAGCTACTAAGAGCAAAAAAGTGGATTCAGTCTGAATATGTCGGCTATCTTGCCATTAGAGATAAATTGTTTTGCCATTTCACACAGTGTCCTTGGACCTGTCCCAAGAAGGTTCTATCTTCACACAGACGAGGCCACACACTTTACATTTAGTCCTGTTCACATCTGCTTGAAGATCATGCTGCCAGAGGTACTTACATCCAAACTTTACTCTAGCGGTTACATCTTGTAATCTAGGGATCTTGTTACTTGTGCCATATACATGTATCACTTGTGTAACATAAAAGGGTCACATTTCCATGTAAATACACTGCACTGTCACCTCTATCTGCACGGCTTACTCCACATGACCAAACCACTAATTATCCAAGGCAACTAGTAAGAACATGAGTCAGGAGATGGCTCCTCATTGGTGGAAAACCTCGCCGGATTTTGTGGGCGCCATCTCTCACAGGTGATGTCTGCTCTGACCAAGAAGTCTCTGGCAGTCCCACTCTCCCCATTACCGGCTCTTGTTCACCCTGTCTGCTCTGTCGTGGAGTGACCCACTGTTACCTGCACTGCCTGTTCACCCCGGAATCTACTGGCCATCTATTTGTAACGTGCATTAGTACAGCTGAGTACATTATTTTTCTTCCTTGTATGTATGTTTTGTGTTGATTTTGTTTTAAGAATATTATTTAAAAATTACTTGCATATTTTTCACGTCCTACTATTTATACTGTGTTGGGTGCTGTCATGTCAACCATGAGTGTTGTATCAACTATTCAATTAAGCAAAGTAATGCTGTAATAACTAAACCTACAGTAAAACATAACTAGAAAAGTTTACAATACAAACAGATTGTCATTTGTTACGTAATTGGGCATGAGATTTACAGGGTATCATTACTAAATCATTTCAACCAAAAAGCCCCAAGACACACACAGGTAAAGAAATCATTTAAATTTTGAGATTGAAGTAGAAGTAAAAGTTAATATAAAGTAACTTAAGCCATTTGCCTTCTTGGTTGCTCAGTTTTCGTAACACTTGATACATGTCATGTTTGCACTTGTCTGCTCGTGTCAAATTCATCAATAAGTTCCTTCCTAAATACAGACCCAGATTGTATTCAACAGTGTCATTGTTAGACGCGAATTTGACGGGGCATCAACTCTGTCATGTTCTTTGAGGCCAATGTGAGATGGGATCCACAACAGTTTGATCGTGACACCCCGGTCAACAAGGTATGCCTATTTGTGTCTGGCTTCAGAGACAATTTGAGTGGAGGGTGTCAAGGGCAAGTAGTGACGCTAGAGACCAGCGATGATGAGACTGTCATTGAAAGCTGTGAGTATGGCAACTAATTCATTTTGTAGGATCGATGCCTAGTTGATAATTCTAACTCCTTTTTTTCTCAATTGCATTACCGTTAGGTTGAGTCACAACGATAGCTCTTCCAGCCCTCCCACAGGTTGTGTTAAGATATTCATCAGTGTAGATGGTCTGTGTGATATTATCATCAGTCTGTAGGGTGTGTATGTGTTCAAGAGCTCTCACTTAGGCAGTGCTGGAGATAAATACTTTATATATTTAATCTTTTAGGCGGATATGTCGGTATTGTGATATCGAAGGGAACTGTCCGCCAGCATGGGAGGAATTGCTGTTGTGTCTCAACTTTGTACAGATGGTCTAGTCCAAATAATCTTCATATGAGTATCTGTAGTTTAGATCCATTTTGATTCCCCAGCTCTCACTTAGTACGTAGAACACCACACTCATCGTGCTGTTTGCCCAACACAAAGTTAATGAGGTTGCTTCTCTCTATACATTTCGCATGAAGGAGTCCTCGAGTGACTGACATCGCTCCATACCCCAGGGAACTACCAACCTAAAACTAATATTAATGAACTCCTACATTAAGCTGCAAAAATACCTACATACATATAGAAACATATGAGCCCACTTTGTTATTAATTCATTCGACTTTTACAGCGTGTTTGGATGGAAGACGAGTCGAATGTTTTTACCTCTGATTGTGATTATTTGTCTCCAGGCTTTGCTGGGGGATGTGTGTTTCCCATGCATTTTGTCTGAGTTCGTTTACACGTTTCCTGGCAGCAGCGAGGGAGGCTTGTTACAATAATTGTAACATTTGAGGCGTTCTAATTTGATTGCATCCCTTGCCCACCCTTCTGACTCTAGCACGTAGTTATTGTTGTTGTTTTTTGTCAGTTTGGGGCCATCATATCACTGCTGTTGCCTGTTCCCATGATGCTGACCACATGTTTTTTTTTTTTGGAGGCATTGTTGGTGAAGTATGTATAAGTCCTATCTATCAGATCATCTTTGAGACTGGTAGTTGTCTGGCTTGTAATCCTTGTACCAGTCATGTTCGTGGTTGACTGTGAGTCTACGACTGTTGAGTTTACCGCTAGTGGGGGTGTCATTAGCTATATTTATACTAGCTTGGATTGGGTTGTGGTCAGACATAAGGTCAGTGACAACATCGGAGATATGAGTTGTGTATGATAGATTAAAGCCAATACACTTGTCTAGAGCCCAGCCCTTGATGTGTGTTGGTTCATTATTACTTATAATTTGAGCATCTTCGTATGCGCTGAGAAGTGAGATAAGTCTCCTACCATTGGTGTTAGTGGTGGGGTCACCTAATTTCTTGTTCCTTGTATTCAGGTCACTAATTAGGTTCATTGTGTACAAAGTCTGGGAGATCTGTGCATTGAAGCTGATCTGAGGGAGCATAGGCATTTAGCACGTTGAGTGTGGAGTTGCGCAGGTGGATAATGATCCCTTGGTACCGAAAGTTGGTAGTCATTTTAGATACAGAAGAAACATGCGGTAGTGACTTCTTAACATACATCAAACGAGTGTGACTAGAACTAGGATCATAATTCACATAATTGGGCGGATTAGAGGGGCTTACCACTAGGTGTGAGACACTCTTGCAGACACACAATATCGATGCCCTCAGTCACAACTTTTTGGTGTAGGTCAAGGCATCGTTTTTTGAGGGATTAAATGTTTCAACTCATCACCTTCACCTCTCTATATCTTTGTCTGGTATTAACATTGGCCTTTATGTATTATATTTGGAAAGAAGCAGA
>NW_024741901.1:8643960-8651460 GCF_018991925.1 Homarus americanus | reverse complement strand
AATGTTTAAAGGCGTTACTTTCTGGGCTTAATGCTTTGATAAACTGGTTCACAAGCCATAGCTTTGTGTGAAGTGATGGCAGCAATATCTTCTCTCTTTGAATAAGATCATTGTTACATACACTGTGCACCAAGAGTTAATTCGCTTCCGACATGCCAATCTCTTCTGTCATAGTGTTTGTCATCTGCTCTACTATCCCATAGACAGAGAATACAAGATTACTTGGTATAGCCACCTTGTAGTCCAAGCAGGAAACCTATCATCTTGAAGTCTCCACATACATCCCAATTGTTTCTTGTATAGTTGAGCATGTCCAACAAATTCTTAAAATTTTCATAGTCTTCCTTCATGTGAACTGAATGACCTACCGGAATTGATTGAAGTGTATTCCCATTGTGAAGCAACACAGCCTTAAGACTTTTTGTTGAGCTGTCAATAAACAGTCGCCAATCAGAAGGGTTGTACTCAATGCCTATTTGGCCAAAAAGGCTATTGACATCAGAGCAGTAACACAGCAAATTGAGTTCCAAAACTTTGAAGAAAGGTGTAAAAGTTAGATACCTTTTCCTGTATGTACTAATCTTGCAACTAGTAAATTCCACTCCTAAATCCCTGACTAAGTCATCCAGTTCGTGCTGATTAGGAAAATTTGGGGATTTGCTTCAGTCTGCTACATTAAAGTCAACATCCTCGCCCTCTTCAGAAGATGAGAAGTCAGCATTTGAAATAGCTGTGCTTTTTAACAGAAATCCCCCAAAATTGCATTAAAATTGAGAAAAGTGTGATACTGTTAATTTTTTCAAAAAATATTGATTGCATGGCAAAACCAATGGCAGATTCATAATCAGCATATATAAATTAAAGAAACATGTATTAGGTCTAAGGGAGGGATCCCAATCATATGTGGTGTCCTGCCTAGGAGGAGAGTTGGCAATGAATGGTTCTCAAGGGCAGTTGGTGTCAACGGCCGTCTTGACGGATATTGCAAGTCAATATCAGTCCCATTCATTGACAACTGGGACAACTTCTACGGCAGAAGGGACCTTTATGCTAGGGATGGGGTACACCTGTCACTGGATGGGGTGGCAACCCTGGCTCGGTCTCTAGAGGGGCCAGCTCAAATGATATCGAAGTCTTTAAACTGCTAGGGGAACATATAGGAACGGGGGTGGAGGAGACTGCAGTGGGAATGGGTAAACAAAGTGAAAGATTACAGGGAAATAGTGTTAGGAATGATGACAAAACTAAATTAGACAGGGAGTTTAAACCTAAACGCGGTAAAGGGAGGACTCAGAACACGACTAACGTAAATGTCTACTACGCGAACAGTAGAAGTATGAGAAACAAAATGGATGATATTAGGTCCTTGGTATGTACCGAAAAAATCGATATAATAGCATTCACTGAAACATGGATCAACCTAGACTCACGTGAGTTACTGGTTGAATACCAAATTGCGGGTTACAAATTGTTCCATACCGATAGGTAGACCAGGAAATGAGGCGGAGCAGCAATCTATGTCAGGGATAATCTGAAGTGTGAAATAAATAAGGAAATAAAAAAGAGCGGAATACAGAAACAGTTTGGATAGAATTAATCGACGGTAGGGAAAAAATAAACACAGGAGTAATATATAGACCTCGCAATCTTGATAGAGTAAATGAGCGACTTATCTGGGATGAAATGCGCAAGGCTTCGATACACAACAAAATCTGTATAGTAGGCAACATTAACCTTGACCAAATAGATTGGACTGACCTTACGGGTAACTCGGAATCAGAGGATTTTCTCGAAACGATCCAGGACTGTTTCCTAAGTCAACATATAACCGAACCCACCAGGGGTAATAATAAACTCGATTTAGTTCTGTCGTACAGAGAAAACCTCATTAGCAATGTCGAGGTCGGGAACGAGCTTGCAAACAGCGATCACAAAGAAATTAGATTCCAGTTAGATTTTCAGGGCAGACATAAGGAAAATTCCACAAAAGTCCCAGATTTCAGAAGGGCAAACTTTGACAGTTTGAAGAGGCAGCTGAGAGAGGGGGTGTCGTGCTTGTGGGTGAGCTACATGACCTCACATGAGGTGACCTCATTCAATGCACCCACAGAGGGCGACCTCACCATACCAGGAGACCTGAGGGTTGAGACTGTCCTGATAAAGCGATCTGAGATTGCCGAGTTCCACGACAATTTAAATAATGAGTTACTTAATGCACAAAGGCAGAACATACCATACAAACAACTCAGATCAGACAAAAATGACCCTAAATGGATTAATAATTATTTAAAGAACATTATTGGCCAAAGGAAGGCTATGGGTAGAAGGTTAATCACGGCGAAATTTACCTCCAGGTTTATTATAAGGTATTGGCGAGCAGGGTTAAAACCGAGATAAGGAAAGCTAAGAGGAATAATGAGGTAAGGATAGCAAGGGAGACAAAGACAAACTCCAAAGGATTCTACCAAATGTATCAAACTAAAACAAGAGAAAAGATTGGACCAATACAGTCAGATACCAGCGAGCTAACTGATAATGACGGAGAAATGAGCTAAAGAATCTGAATAAATATATTTCAGCAGTTTTCACCACCGAAAATTTAAACATGATACCCGAGGCACCGACTCTATTCAGAGATAGTAGTGACTAGTAATGATGTTAGTAAGCAAATAGACAAACTAAAGCCTAATAAGTCACCTGGTCCCGATGAGATATTTGCAAGAGTATTAAAGGAATGTAAGGAAGAGCTTAGTATGCCCTTAGCAAAGCTGTTTAACATATGCTTAAAATCAGGTGTAGTACCAAAATCCTGGAGGATAGCGAATGGAATCCCGATTTTCAAGAAGGCGGATAGATCACTATTCTCTAACTACCGTCCAATCAGTCTGACAACCATAGTAGGCAAATTACTGGAAGCAATCATTTCAAACTCTATTCGAAATCACCTGGAGAAGCACCAATTGATGAAAGACTCCCAGCATGGCTTCACAAGCGAGCGTTCATATCTAACTAATCTATTAACATTCTTTTCATCAGTTTTCGAATCGGCGGACGAGGTGCACAATTATGATGTGGTATATCTCGACTTTAGCAAAGCCTTCGACAGAGTCCCCCACGAAAGACTAATTAGAAAGGTAGAAGCACATGGCATCAAAGATAATATCCTTAAATGGATTAGGGCGTGGTTACAGGACAGGAAACAGCGAGTGTGCATTAACGCACTAAATCCCACTGGAGCAACGTCACTAGTGGAGTTCCCCAAGGCTCAGTACTTGGACCATTATTATTTATTATATACATAAACGACATAGATATCGGCATAGACAGCAACATAAGTAAATTTGCTGATGACAATAAAATAGGATGTGTTATTAAATCTGATGAGGACTCCGCAAAACTACAGGAGGATCTAAAAATTTTTTTCGAATGATATGAAAAATGGCAGATGAAAATCAACGTGGACAAATGTAAAGTACTCAGTATAGGAGATGTAAACAGGGAAACCAGCTACCTGATGAACAACAATGCCATTGAGAAATCCGACTGCGAGAGAGATTTAGGAGTAATGATAAGTAGGAACCTTAAGCCAAGTAAACAATGTGTTTTTGCTAGTAACAAGGCTAATAAAGTACTTGGGTTCATACAAAGGAGTGTTAGTTACAAGACTAGCGAGGTCATCCTACGACTATATCTTGTCTTGTGAGACCCCACCTGGATTACGCAGTTCAGTTCTGGTCACCGTATTACAGAATGGATTCAGAACCCTTGGAAAGAATCCACAGGAGAATGACAAGACTAATCCCGGGCATTAGGAACCTTGAGTATAGAAACAGGTTAAAGCATCTTAATTTGCACTCCCTCGAGAGACGTAGAGCGAGGGGCGACCTGATAGTGGTGTATAAATGGAAGTCAGGGCTAAACAAATAGGACATTACAAAGGTACTCAAACTATTCAACCAGGAGCGAACTCGTAACAATGGTGTTAAATTAGACAATTTTAGATTTAGGCGCGAAATAGGTAAACAATGGTTTGGAAACAGAGTAGTGGATGAATGGAACAAGTTACCAAATATCATCATTAACTCGAATACGCTGGATAGCTTCAAACATAGGTTGGATGCTTATATAAGCAATAGGGGTTGGGTGTAAACGGGACTGCAGTTTCCACTATTCATATGTTCTTATGTTAAACAAAAAATTGTTGCACAGTGTTATGCTTCCAATATCTTCCCAGGCGGTAGTACCTCCCTGTTTGATAGCGGCCTACTACCTACTACCATCTGCTGAATAAGGCTAAGTCCAAAACCTCACCATAGTCCAAAAGCTTCCAACTAGTCCAGGAGTCCTTTTACCTCTCTACCTCAGCCACAGACTCCCTTTGTACACAAATACTCTCAAAATAACGTTGAAAACCAGGACTTAATTCACACCAAAGTGTTGTTGTCCAGGTTCCCATTTTCTATGAAAAAGAGTAAGACCAAAGATAACATTGGTAAAAAGTGGAACACTGATAGGATTTTATCAGTCATAGATTGTATCTACCACCAACACCATCACTACTATCACTGTCAATGCAACAACCACCACTACCACCATCACCATGACCCCCACCATCATCACTGTCACTACCACCACTAGCACCATAACTACCATCATCACCCCAGCCAACTCACTCATCATTGACACTACCACCACCTGCACCATAAATACCACCATCACCATAAATACCACCATCACTATCACCACCACCTGCACCATAAATACCACCATCACCATAAATACCACCATCACTATCACCACCACCAATCATATATAGGCACTGTAGGGAGGTGGTCACACCCTCTCGCTCCTTTGACCTGACCTGGCTTCTTATTGACGCATGAAGCTTGGTACAGGTGTGAGAAGTAACCTTGGGTGCCTTAGTTTTCTCGGTACCTCGACCCTATAAATGTGGATTATATAAGTAACATAACCAAACTGTATAGAGGAAAATACACTGTGACGTTGTGATATAGTGTGGTGGCACCCGGGCACCCCCCCATCAAGGTTGAGGTCAGAGGTCAGGCACTGAGATGCCAGTGACTCACTGCCACCTCCCCAGTCACGGTCTGACCACGTAAGGGACAGGCATGTGCCCATAGGTGCTCCTGTCCACCCGATCGTCACACAAAGGCCACCTCAGTCTCTACCTACCCTTTCGCCGGCAAGTGTTGCCAGCGATGGGAGGGCGGGGTCGACGTAAACGCTCTAGAAGAGGCATCCACTCTCTCATGGATACAGACATTTCTGAAACGCATAGAAATAGTGCATCCCACACCCTACAAGAGTCAGACCTCAGTGATAGTGACAGTAACAGTAATGTTTCTATGGGAAACACTTGCCGGAGTGGCAACAACAATGCCAAGGGCAGCGAGCTTCCCCTCGCCGCCCACCCCTTTGCCAACCAACCAAGTAAGCTGAATCTGCACTTCCCCAAAGACTCACTGAAAACTGGATAACAAAGTATTGGAGACAACACGGTCTCACCGTTCAATTCTGATAAGGTAAGAACCGTAACTTTATCAAGTGTCAGACACCTGAGGTCCTGTTGGATTTGATGGGGTTGTCCTCGTGCCTCCTCCTGCTGACGTAGCGGAATGTTGCCACATCCTAGTTAAACAATTCCCACTATACGATGAAGTCGAAGATGCTCATAACTTTAATCCACTTATACTCAGTATACGTCGACACTACCGAGGGAAGACTCCACAAGCAATTGTCATAGTTAAATGGAAGGGGAGGGAGTTCCCAACCACTGTTGAGGCCCACCCAGTCCTCCCTCCACTGCATGCAGAACCCTATCACCCTAGGCTTGCTTTTTGTGTCATCTGCTCCCATTGGGGTCACACCTTTACTGCCTGCTGCCGACGTGATCGTCCCAGATGTCGCTTCTGTTCACGTAACCATCACTCCTCCGTCTGTGCCCAAAAAATCAAAGACCACCTCAATGGGGGTGGTGTGGGCTATGTTGTTGACCCCAGGTGTTGTTGTAAGGGCGTGCGTTTTCCAACACCTACACCACCCTTATCTTTCTTACTTCTCTTGTTCTTTTTACTTACTTCAGTTCACTGGTTACTACATAACCTCAGTTCTTTTTGGTAGCATGGACGAGGGTCTAGGCACATGGGTAATTGGGTATGGTAATTCTGGTATCAAGTCACTTGGACGGAAATAAAGGTAACTAATGTGGGAGAAATGAATACTCCTAAAATACTCTAAGAACAGGTTTATTAATATGAAATCAAAAGGAAAAAGATATATTATTAACATATAACTTCAAGGTGTAACTCCTCGCTTATTGCAGACTCAGTATTTCTTATTTCTACTCAACAGCAATTACTCAGATCTTACACTCTTACTGCACACAACCTTACTGGTGTTACATTACCTAGCAGGACCGGTTCCTTGGCCCTACTCACAATACATAGTACATGGCAACTCTTTGTAGATTATTTTACTGCCACTCTAAGTGGGTACTTCTACTTCACCCACATCTTCTAGTGGTACATCTCATTACAGTTACAAGACTTTACTCCTAGTCCCAAGTAGACAGCTTTACTTCTCACACATTACAAGGTATTTTACACAACTTACTGACTGTTGGTAGTGCATATGAGATGCACTCACAACATACACGTTAATACTGAAACCAGCAAGTACATGGGTCCACTACCTAACATGGGATAATTATTTCCAACTAATTATCCCCAACATACATATTACAACACACTCTGTGGACATCTAACTTCCAGGGAGCGTCCCAGGGCAGAACACTGGGGCCTCACGACCGTTGCTGTAATCTGTGGTACCCAGACACATGGCGAGTCTGGGGTCTGGTTCCACGAGGCAGTGGAGCAGATTAATCATGCCGAATCGGTGCCATCGTTTCATGTATTGATCCCTGCTGGGTATCTACTGAATCCGGGGCAGTCGTTGAGTGATCCAAGAGCCACAGTTGGATCTAGAGACAAACGGGAGAGCAGACGTCAGGGTACTGGGAAGCATGAACAACACAATCACAACAAATCTTTTGTCTGGAAACCGCAGACGACATCTACGTTATATTACTTCTTACACTGGGTGAATGACAATTCAACTGTTGAAGCATGAACACTGATAAACACTGATATTCACTATAATTGACTAATTCAAACTGAATGGCTAGGGAACACATCAACATACCTAGAGACAAAAGGGAGAGCAGACGTCAGGGGACGCTTTCTCTCACTTACCCGTGGTATATATATACCCCTGAGTTGCCAGCGATCGCTACTCACCTAATGACAGAGATTACACACAACTCAACTGTTACTCATTCAAGGATGACCCTCAGTTGACAAAGGTCAGGCGAATTACTTGAGTTGATTTACACAGACTAATCCAAGATTGAGCTTCCCAGGAGAAATGGAATAAACAACGTATTGACAACTGTGTTCGAAGGCAGGACTTACTGGGAGGTGT
>NW_024741901.1:8571714-8643860 GCF_018991925.1 Homarus americanus | reverse complement strand
GCAATGTAATACTAAGTGTGACTGGACCCGACCTAACCTGACCTCACCTCCCGGCTTTACCTGACCTCACCTATCAGCGTCTACTGACCTAATCTGAAGGCTGGAGCACACCTGCATCGCCCCAAGCTACTGTCCTGGCCACGTGGCCACACACCTGCAACCACCAGTGAGACAAGACATGCCTTGTAGGGGCTCCGTTTTTTGGCGTGCAGGCCATGCCGGTTGGCCCTGCACCCTGGTATATCCCAACGCCCTACCAGCCTCACTACACCGGGACTTTCTCAGCAACACATTCAAGTGATCAGTGCAATAAGTGATTATCATACGGTGCTCCGATAGTGCATCCCAAGGAAAAGCCAGACAGTGGGCACTTTTCGGTCACCTTCAAAGTGCCAGTGACAAGGACCACCGCGGTGTTTACATATATCGTGGAAACTGTGTCGGCGACCCCAAGCGCCAGGGACAAGGACCCACGGTTTTTACGACTGGCAAATATTAACAGATGGGGTGGCAACCCTGGCTGGGTCTCTAGAGGGGAGAGTTCAAAGGATATCGAAGTCTTTAAACTGCTAGAGGAGCATATGGGCACAGGGGTGGGGGAAACTCCAGTGGGAGCGGGTAAACACAGTAAAAGATTACAGGGATATAGTGTTAGGAATGATGACAAAACTAAATTAAACTGGGAGTTTAAAACTAAACGCGGTAAAGGGAGGACTCAGAACACGACTAACTTAAAGGTTTACTAAGCGAACAGTAGAAGCATGAGAAACAAAATGGATGATATTAGGGCCTTGGTATGTACCGAAAAAATCGATATAATAGCATTCACTGAAACATGGATCAACCTAGACTCACGCGAATTGCCGTTCGAATACCAAATTGCGGGTTACCAATTGATCCATACCGATAGGCAAACCAGGAAAGGAGGCGGAGTTGCAATCTATGTTAGGGATAATCTGAAGTGTGAAATAAATAAGGAAATAAAAACTGAGAGGAATACAGAAACAATTTGGATAGAATTAAGCGACGGTAGGGAAAAATTAATCACAGGAGTAACATATAGACCTCCCAATCTTGATAGTCAATGAGCGACTTATCTGGGATGAAATGCGCAGGGCTTCCATACACAACAAAGTCTGTATAGTAGGCGACTTTAACCTTGGCCAAATAGATTGGACTGACCTTACGGGTAACTCAGAATCAGAGGATTTTCTTGAGACGATCCAGGACTGTTTCCTAAGTCAACATATAACCGAACCCACACTGGGTAATAAAATACTCGATTTAGTTCTGTCGAACAGAGAAAACCTCATTAGCAATGTCGAGGTAGGGAACGAACTTGCAAACAGCGACCACAAAGAAATTCGATTCCAGTTAGATTTTCAGGGCAGACGTAAGGAAAATTCCACTAAAGTACCAGATTTCAGAAGGGCAAACTTTGACAGCTTAAAGAGGCACCTGAGAGAGGGGGTGTCGTGCTTGGCCATGAACCTGACAGATGACTCCGACCTGATAACGACATCTGAGACTGCCGAGTTCCACGTCAATTTAAATAATGAGTTACTTAATGCACAGAGGCAGAACATACCATACAAAAAACTCAGATCAGACAACAATGACCCTAAATGGATAAATAATTATTTAAAGAACATCATTGGCCAAAGGAAGGCTATAGGTAGAAGGATAAAACGTGGCGAAATTTATCTCCAGGATTATTATAAGATATTGGCGAGTAGGGTTAAAACCGAGATAAGGAAAGCCAAGAGGAATAATGAGGTAAGGATAGCAAGGGATGCAAAGACAAACCCCAAAGGATTCTACCAAATGTATCAAACTAAAACACGAGAAAAGATTGGACCAATACGGTCAGATACCGGCGAGCTCACTGATAACGACGGAGAAATGAGCAATAATTTGAATCAATATTTTTCAACAGTTTTCACCACCGAAAATCTAAACATGATACCCGAGGCACCGACTCTATTCAGAGATAGTGAAGAAAACAAATTAAGCGAGATAGTAGTGACTAGTAACGATGTTAGTAAGCAAATAGACAATTTAAAGCCTAATAAGTCACCTGGTCCCAATGAGATATTTGCCAGAGTATTAAAGGAATGTAAGGAAGAGCTTAGTATGCCCTTAGCTAAGTTGTTTAACATGTCCTTAAAAACAGGTATAGTACCAGAATCCTGGAGGATAGTGAATGTAATACCGATTTTCAAGAAGAGGGATAGATCATTATCCTCTAACTATCGCCCAATCAGTCTAACATCAATAGTAGGCAAATTAATGGAAGCAATCATTTCAAACTCTATTCGAAATCACCTGGAGAAGCACCGATTGATCAATGATTCCCAACATGGCTTCACAAGCGGACGTTCTTGTCTAACTAATCTATTAACATTCTTTTCATCAGTTTTCGAATCGGTGGACGAGGGGCACAATTATGATGTGGTATATCTCGACTTTAGCAAAGCCTTCGACAGAGTCCCCCACGAAAGACTAATTAGAAAGGTAGAAGCTCATGGCATCAAAGGTAACATCCTTAAATGAATTAGGGCGTGGTTACAGGACAGGAAACAGCAAGTGAGCATTAACGGCACTAAGTCCCATTGGAGCAACGTCACAAGTGGAGTTCCCCAAGGCTCAGTACTTGGACCATTATTATTTATTATATACATAAACGACATAGACATCGGCATAGACAGCAACATAAGTAAATTTGCTGATGACACTAAAATAGGACGTGTTATTAAATCTGACGAGGACTCAGCAAAACTACAGGAAGATCTAAACAAATTTTCCGAGTGGTCTGAAAAATGGCAGATGAAATTCAACGTGGACAAATGTAAAGTACTCAGTATAGGAGATGTAAACATTGAAACCAGATACCAGCTGAACAATGATGCCATAGATAAATCCGACTGCGAGAGAGATTTAGGAGTAATGATAAGTAGGAACCTTAAGCCAAGTAAACAATGTGTTTTTGCTCGTAACAAGGCTAATGAAGTACTTGGGTTCATACAAAGGAGTGTTAGTTACAAGACTAGCGAGGTCATCCTAAAACTGTATCTTGCTCTTGTGAGACCACACTTGGATTACGCAGTTCAGTTCTGGTCACCGTATTACAGAATGGATATAGAATCATTGGAAAGAATTCAGAGGAGAATGACAAGACTAATCCCGGGCATTAGGAACCTTGAGTGTTAGAGACAGGTTAAAGCACCTTAATTTGCACTCCCTCGAGAGACATAGAGCGAGGGGCGACCTGATAGAGGTGTATAAGTGGAAGTCAGGGCTAAACAAAGGGGACTTTACAAAGGTACTCAAACTATCCAACCAGGAGCGAACTCGTAACAATGGTTTTAAATTAGACAAATTTAGATTTAGGCGTGAAATAGGTAAATACTGGTTTGGAAACAGAGTTGTGGATGAATGGAACAAGTTACCAAATATCATCATTAACTCGAATACGCTGAATAGCTTCAAACATAGGTTGGATGCTTATATGAGCAATAGGGGTTGGGTGTAAACGGGACTGCCCAGTATGGGCCAATAGGCCCGCTTCAGTTTCCTCCATTCTTATGTTCTTATGTTCTTATGTTATGCCTACCAGTAACAGTGGCCCTCAAAGTGCCGCCAGTGAGTTTATGGCCACCGGGGACAAACACTTCCGTCCGCCCACAACAGATATCAACAGATGGCCACCAATCACTTACTCCCGACGCACTCTGTACCATCTAAAGCGTGGGAACGGTTATCCTGATGGCAGTATTATAAGAACATAAGAACATAAGAATGGAGGAAACTGCAGTGGGCCTATTGGCTCATACTGGGCAATCCCGTTTACACCCAACCCCTATTGCTCATATAAGCATCCAACCTATGTTTGAAGCTTTTCAGCGTATTCGAGTTAATGATGAAATTTGGTAACTTGTTCCATTCATCCACTACTCTGTTTCCAAACCAGTGTTTACCTATTTCACTCAAGCCACTGAACATATTCCTCAAGTGCAGCCGTAGACAGGGCCGTCATACACATAAGCCCATTAGGACCATAACCTCCACTAGGAAACCGGAGAAACCCACCCTTGACAGACCGTACCATTACACTGAAGTTCCACGGATATGGTATGATCTCCCGACTCTACTGTAATCCAACGTCACTTCCCTAGCTAACAAGTTTGACGAGCTGGCAACTACAGTCAGGTCAGCCGCCGCGAACGTCGTTGCCATATGTGAGGCTTGGCAAATTGTGCCTGAAACGTGTCATATTGAGAGATATCAACTCTTTCGTTACCTTCGTTCACATAGACGCGGAGGGGGCGTTGCCCTCTTCTGTCAAGATGACCTACGCCCGTCACGCCTGGATGTTCAAGTCCTAGTAGATGTGGAAGCATTATGGGTACGTGTTGTGCCACGGGCTCACCCGTGCCACACTGCTTCCTTCATAATATGTGTGGTATACCATCCGCCTCGCTCACCCACCAGAGACACTCTTATCAATCATCTCATTACCACCTAAGACCACCTCAGAGTTAGGTACCCATGTGCCAAGTTAGTATTATGTGGGGATTATATTGAAATTGACACCACTGACCTCCAGGACCAGCTGTCACTATCACAAGTTGTGAACTTCCCCACACACGGTCAAAGTACCCTTGAACTTATCTTAGCTGACTTAGCGGACCAGTACCAACCACCTCAACCAATGCCTCCTATCGGGTGTAGCACACATTTATCAGCACTCTGGTCCCCAGCTGCCACTCCCACGCAAGTACAGAGACCCTACATCAAGACCTACAGGCCAATTACTGACTCTGCAGTGCGCCTCTTCGGGCATTGGATAGTTCACCTTCCCTGCACTGAAGTACTTAGCGTGGATGACGTGGAAACGAAATGGAAAAATTATACCAACACCACCACGGAAGCTCACCACCACTTCTTCCCCGAGAAGTCCGTCACATCTCACCCAGCTGACTTGCCCTGGATCACACCTCGGATCAAAAGACTTATGCAACAGAGACAGAGCCTTTTATCTCAATGACCACATCCGCTACAGGTCCCTTCGCAACCGAGTCATCCGCGAAATATGCACTGCAAAGAAGTCTCACTACCCAACCAAATTGCAACATATGAAGCAGACCAACATCTATCAATGGTAAGGCAAGCTTAAATAACTCTGTGGATTAAATAATAAGACACACCCCCTCCCCATCCATAGCCATCTCACTAATGTTGACGCAGCTGAGCAATCAAATAACCATTTCGCTACTATATGCCAGACGCTCCCCCGGCTTGACACAACCACTCTCCCTTTCCCACTGACTTAGTAGAAGAATTTGAAGTAGCAAAACGTCTGGACAAACTAAAATTAAAACGCTCTACCACCCCCATTGACTTACCAATGAAACTCTTCAAGGAGTTCTCCCCGGAGCTTGCTATACCCCTATGCTCCATCATCAATGTTTCTCTCAGTCAAGCCAGATGCCCAGCTGACTGGAAGACCTCTTATGTATCACCAGTGCCCAAGTCAACCAGCCCACAACCCTTAAATCAGCTACGATTTATTGCAATCACCCCAATACCCAGCATAATCTATGAAAGTTTTGTGTTCGACTGAGCTTATGCTGATATTGCAGGAGTCGTAGACCCTCAGCAATTTGGCAATATCAAAACTTCCTCCACCACTCACTGTCTTGTCAGCTTTCTCGATTACATATACCGCCATCTCGAAAACCGAAAAACAAAGCTATTGACCTCGGGCTTCGGAGAAGTCTTATACCATGGCTTACGGACTTCCTCAGTGACCGACGCCAAACTGTATGCTTCCGAGGGGCTGTCTCCACCTTTCAGTCACTCACCTGTGGCGTCCCCCAAGGCACCAAGATGTGACCACTCTGCTTCCTTATGCTTATCAATGATGCCCTAAGAGAAACCCCGGCTCGCTGGAAATATGTCGACGACTCCACCATTGGGATCAGCGTCAACAATTCTGCTCCGTACTATACCGCCCTTCAGAATTTATTGAACAGCCTCCAAAACTGGGCCACCAACAACCACGTCACCATTAACCATACCAAGACCATGGTTATGCACATCAACCTCTCCTGTGACATTGTCCCACCCCCTTCCATTACTTTAGGTCCCAACACACTCCAAGTTGTAGATTCCTCTAAGCTCCTCGGTGTCACCATAGACAACAAACTAAATTGGAAACCACACGTCAGTGAAGTTGTCAAATCCTCCAGTTTCCGTCTCCACCTCCTCCGCCGACTCAAGTCCCTCGGAGTTCCTGCAACCGAACTCCTCAGTGTTTACTCAACATTCATACTTCCCAAGCTCACCTATGCCTCCCCTACCTGGTCTTCCTCCCTAAATGCCACACAACGTAAACACCTAGAAAAAGTGTAAAAGAGGGCATGCAAGATTATCCTCTCCCCTTCCTACTCCACATATCAAGAAGCGCTCAAAACACTGACCGTTTCGACTCTCACTGACCATCACCAGGACCTCATCTGTAAATTTGGTAAGAAACTTCTGCACCATCCTCGACACCGGCTCCTACTACCACCTGATATCCCTAGCCCGAGAATTGCTGTTCGACACCACAACCGCATCCAGCCCATACATGCACGAACTGATCGCTATAAGAACAGCCCAGTCCCAACCATTGTAAAAATTATCAATAACTTGTAATAAACCAGTGTATTCACTCCCAGTAAATCCTACTTCTTGCACTGTCACTGTGTTGAAATGCCCTGTAGTTTGAGCTTTTCCCCATCTAGTTATTATATATCTTATTTGTATCACTTGTTACTTGTATATTATTTGTAAATCGAAACCCATTCCCCAATTATGTAACTATATATTTTCAGCCTTCTGGCTGTTATGCTCTTTCAATAAACCGTTAATTATTATTATTATTATTATATATAAAAGTTTATCAGTAACATAAATTTATTAGATAAACTCTATTCTAATTTTCATTAATACACATCTTAACATGGCAGGTTCAGTGACAACTTTCTTGACCACCTTGACCATCCTTGACCACCGAAGGGTCAAGACGTACCTGGAGCTCCTCTGGGAGCAGGTAGGTCAACTGTTATGTTGGCCCATACCAACTCCCTCCCCTGAACCCCTCCTCCCCACAGAAATATCAACAAGTTCTCGCCAGAAGTTACTATATAATTTACGAAAGGAATGGTACCAGTGTTGAATAGTGGTGAACAGTGCTCAAGTTAGTGAAAAACAGCTCAACATTAACAGCTGAGTTGTACCCAAGCTAACCTTCACAGAGTGAGGTCCCAGGTACCCAGTGATAACTGCACCTGTGACTTAACACCAGCTATGTGTTAATCCGTCCACGATACATAAGAACATAAGAATGGAGGAAACTCTAGCGGGCCTGCTGGCCCATACTGGGCAGTCCCATTTACACCCAACCCCTATTGCTCATATATCCAACCAACCTATGTTTGAAGCTATCCAGCGTATTCGAGTTAATGATGATATTTGGTAACTTGTTCCACTCGTCCATACCAATGTTTACCTATTTTGCGCCTAATCTAAATTTGTCTAATCTAATACCATTGTTACGAGTTCGCTCCTGGTTGGATAGCTTAAGTACCTTTGTAATATCCGCTTTGTTCAGCCCTGACTTCCAGTTATACACCTCTATCATATCGCCCCCCCACTCTACGTCTCGAAGGAGAGCAAATTTAGATGCTTTAACCTGTCCCTGTACTCAAGGTTCCTAATGCCCGGGATTAGTCTTGTCATTCTCCTCTGAATTCTTTCCAATGATTCTATATCCATTCTGTAATACGGTGACCAGAATTGAACTGCGTAATCCAAGTGAGGTCTCACAAGCGCAAGATATAGTTTTAGGATGACTTCGCTATTCTTGTAACTAACAGTCCTTTGTATTAACCCAAGTACTTTATTACACTTGTTTCGAGCAAATACACATTGTTTACTTGGCTTAAGATTCCTACTTATAAATACTCCTAAATCCTTCTCGCAGTCGGATTTCTCAATAACATCATTGTTCATCTGGTATCTGGTTTTCCTGATTACAATTCCTATACTGACTACTTTACATTTGTCCACATTGAATTTCATCTGCCATTTTTCAGACCATTCGAAAAATTTGTTAAGATCTTCCTGTAGTTTCGCTGAGTCCTCGTCAGATTTAATTACACGCCCTATGTTAGTGTCATCAGCAAATTTACTTTAGTTGCTGTCTATGCCAATATCTATGTCGTTTATGTATATAATAAATAATAATGGTCCAAGTACTGAGCCTTGGGGTTCTCCACTAGTGAAGTTGCTCCAATCGGATTTCGGGCTGTTAATGCTCACTCGCTGTTTCCTGTCCTGTAACCACGCCCTTGATCCATTTTCGAATATCTCCCTTAATACCATAAGCCTCTACTTTTCTTATTAGTCTTTCGTGTGGGACTCTGTCGAAGGCTTTGCTAAAGTCGTGATATACCATGTGGCAGTGAGAAGTGATACCACCCTCAGTATAAAGACCAGTCTGAACTACACAGAATAGGCAAACTACACTCCAAGCTTTGTCAATAAATTTGTTAAACTAAAAAAAAATCAATTGTGCCCCTGGTACACTGATTCGAAAACAGATGAAAATAATGTTAATGAATTAGACACAAGTGATCGTGGGCACTTTGTGCCCGGTGGCGAGTCCGGTGGTACAGTTAACCAAAGCGTGAAAGTTCGAACGCTCGTGTTTGGCTAACGCGCAACCGCCGGAAGGCTGGCAGCGTACAGCGACATCGTTTTCCAGCGTAAATAAAATAGTTAATTAATTCCTTACTAAAGAAACCTTCGACATGGGACCAGGTTTGTTCCACTGTAAGAATTTTTTTGCGATTTTTCCACGAAGTTTGATGAAAAACAATCGTGCCATTTCGGTCGCCCAGAACAGACACACAAACAGACACACGGCTATGACTATAATATATGAGATAATCATGGTCGTCGTTGTTATAATCATGGTCATGGTTGTTATAATCATGATCGTGGTTGTTATAATCATGGATGTGGGTGTTATAATCATTGTTGTGGTTGTTATAATCGTGGTCGTGAGTGTTATAATCATGGTCGTGGTTGTTATAATCATGGTCGTGGGTGTAATAATCATAGTCGTGGTTGTTATAATTGCAGTCTTGGTTGATATAATCATGGTCGTGGTTGTTACAATCATAGTCGTGGTTGTTATAATCATGGTCGTGGTTATGATCATGGTCGTAGTTGTTATAATCATGGTCGTGGGTCTTATAATCATAGTCGTCGTTGTTATAATCATAGTCGTGGTTGTTATAATCATGGGCGTGGTTGTTATAAACATGGTCGTGGTTGTTACAATCATAGTCGTGGTTGTTATAATCATAGTCGTGGTTGTTATAATCATGGTGTTGGTTGTTATAATCATGGTCGTGGTTGCTATAATCATGGTCGTGGTTGTTATAATCATGGGAGTAGTTGTTATAATCATGGTCTTGGTTGTATAACCATAGTCGTGGTTGTTATAATCATGGTCGTGGTTATGATCATGGTCAAAGTTGTTATAATCATGGTCGTGGGTCTTACAATCATAGTCGTGGTTGTTATAATCATAGTCGTGGTTGTTATAATCATGGGCGTGGTTGTTATAATCATGGTTGTGGTTGTAATAATCATGGTCTTGGTTGTTTAATCATAGTCGTGGTTGTTATCATCATAGTCGTGGTTGTTATAATCATGGTCGTGGTTGTTATAATCATGGTCGTGGGTGTTATAATCAAAGTCGTGGTGGTTATAATCATAGTCGTGGTAGTTATAATCATGGTCGTGGTTGTTACAATCATAGTCGTGGTTGTTATGATCATGGTCGTGGTTATGATCATGGTCGTAGTTGTTATAATCATGGTCGTGATTGTTAAAATCATAGTCCTGGTTGTTATAAGCATGGTAATGGTTATTATAATCATGGTCGTGGTTGTTACAATCATAGTCGTGGTTGTTATAATCATAGTCGTGGTTGTTATAATCATGGTCGTGGTTGTTATAATCATGGACGCGGTTGTTATAATCATGGTTGTAGTTGTTGTAATCATGGTCTTGGTTGTTATAATCATAGTCGTGGTTGTTATAATCATAGTCGTGGTTGTTATAATCATGGTCGTGGTTGTTATAGTCATGTTCGTGGTTGTTATAATCATGGGTGTGGATGTTATAATCATAGTCGTGGTTGTTATAATCATGGTCGAGGTTGTTATAATCATAGTCGTGGTTATTATAATCATGGTCGTGGTTGTTATAATCATGGTCGTGGGTGATATAATCATGGTCGTGGTTGCTATAATCATGGTCGTGGTTAGTATAATCATGGTCGTCGTTGTTATAATCATGGTCGTGGTCGTGATACCTACAGTAGCTAATATACTATAAGAAGGAATAGAATGAAGGTTAGAATAATTAATTAAAGAAATATTCGCCATAAGGAGAGGTTAAAAAATTATTATGAATCACCGATGATCATTCCGAGATAAATTATATTATGAAGAGAAGTGACCTTGATTCTGGTTATATTAGTCACCATCTGCTTAAGTCATCACCTGTCTTAATTCATCATAGTCATCATCTACGTTAGTCAGTCTTAGGCCCATCTCATATGACTGACCACCATCGATGTTCTTTCCACGCGAGGGTATTAGTTTTCAATGCGTCTTATTATTTACGCTAGTGGATGTAAGACCTCCTACCCTCACTTAGGCAGCTATGGTGAATTTGGTGTTATTCTTATTTACGCTGGTGGATGTAAGACCCCCTATCCTCACTGATGCAGCTATGGTCAATTTGGTGTTATTCTTGTTTATATATGCCTTCTAATGTGTCTCAAGTCCTGTCTATTGCCATCCCAACTGTCTGTTCGTCTGCATGGTGTTTGACTGTAAGCCCGTCTGTACTCTTTGTGTCGTGAAATCTGTCTGCCTTATCCGTTGTTGGCGTGTGTCTGCCTTTTTGTTTAATGTGAACCAGTCAGTCAGCTGTGTGTCTGTCATGTTAGTTGCCATTTGTCTATTTGTACATGCATGAATGCATTAATATGTCTATTTTTGTCAACCTCCTGTCTGTTTCACTGTCTATATTCACCTATTGTAGTCATCTTCTCCATGCATTCCTGTTATTATCTTTTTATCTCTTCTCCTTTTCCATGAGCCACAGGAATAAGTATACACTGTAGCTGTAAGGTCGTCTGGTAACGTTGAAACTGCGCATCTAGTTTCATGATGAAACTCAGCTCCACCCCCCACCTGTTATCTCTAACTATTTTATGTTTCCCCTTCTTTATTTATTCTTCTATTTACTCATCTTTCTTCCTTTACTAATCCAAACAACATTAAAAAAAAGTAGGCTAAGAAAAAAGTGGGGGGAGGAGGAGGGAGCCATACGATAACTGCAATCGTGGGCTAGTTGCGCCAAGTCCATAGACTTGCATCGTTTTTCAGCATAAATAAAATGGTTATGTAATGGCTTCCTGAAGAAACCATCGATATAGGAACAGGTTTGTTCTACTCTACGAATTTTTTGCAATTTTTCCACCAAGTTTGATGAAAAACGATTGTGCCGTTTCGGCTGCCCAGAACAGACACACACACACACACACACACACACACACACACGCACGCCTAGCCCTATAGTAAATTAGACAAGTGATCGAGGGCCATTCGTGCCCAGTGGCAAGTCCAGTGGTACAGTTTACCGAGGCGTGAAAGTTTGAACGCTCGTGCTTGGCTCGTGCGCAAACCCCGTCCGGCTGACAGCGTACAGCGACATCGTTTTTCAGATGGTCGTGGTTGTTATAATCACGGTCGTCTTTGTTATAATTATAGTCGTGGTTGTTGTAATCATGTTCGTCTTTGTTATAATTATAGTCGTGGTTATGATCATAGTCGTGGTTGTTATAATCATGGTCGTGGTTGTTATAATCATGGTCGTGAGTGTTATAATCATAGTCGTGGATGTTATAATCATATTCGTAGTTGTTATAATCATAGTGGTGGTTATGATCTTAGTCGTGGTTGTTATAACCATAGTCGTGGTTGTTATAATCATGGTCGTGAGTGTTATAATCATGGTCGTGGTTGTTATGATCATATTCGTGGTTGTTATAATCATGGTCGTGGTTGTTATAATCATGGTCGTGGTTGTTATAATCATGGTCGTGGTTGTTAAAATCATGGTTGTGGTTGTTGTAATCATGTTCGTGGTTGTTATAATCATAGTCGTGGTTATGATCATAGTCGTGGTTGTTATAATCATGGTCGTGGTTGTTATAATCATGATCGTGAGTTTTTTAATCATGGTCGTGGTTGTTATAATCATATTCGTGGTTGTTATAATCATAGTCGTGGTTATGATCATAGTCGTGGTTGTTATAATTAAAGTCGTGGTTGTTATAATCATGGTCGTGAGTGTTATAATCATGGTCGTGGTTGTTATAATCATGGTTGTGGTTGCTATAATCATAGTCGTGGTTGTTACAATCATGGTCGTGGTTGTTATAATCATGGTCGTGCTTGTTATAATCATGGTCGTGGTTGTTATAATCATAGTCGTGATTGTTATAATCATAGTCGCGGTTGTTATAATCATGGTCGTGGTTGCTATAATCATGGTCGTAGTTGTTATAATCATAGTCTTGGTTGTTATATTCATAGTCGTGGTTGTCATAATCAGGGTCGTGGTTGATATAATCATAGTCTTGGTTGTTATATTCTTGGTCGTGAGTGTTATAATCATGGTCGTGGTTGTTATACTTATGGTCGTGGTTGTTATAATCATGGTCGTGGTTGTTATAATCATGGTCGTGGTTGCTATAATCATAGTCGTGGTTGTTATAATCATGGTCCATGGTTGTTATATTCATGGTTGTGCTTGTTAAAAATATAGTCGTGGTTGTTATAATCATGGTAGTGGTTGTTATAATCATGGTCGTGTTTGTTATAATCATGGTCGTGTTTGTTATAATCATGGTCGTGGTTGTTATAGTCATGGTCATGGTTGTTATAGTCATGGTCGTGGTTGTTATAATCATGGTCATGGTTATTATAATCATAGTCGTGATTGTTATAATCATAGTCGTGGTTGGTATAATCATGGCCCAAGGTTGTTATATTCATGGTCGTGGTCGTGAGACTTACAGTATCTAATAGACTATAAGAAGGAATAGAAGTGACCTTGATTCTGGTTAGATTAGTCATCATCTGCTTAAGTCATCACCTGTGTTAAGTCATCATAGTCATCATCTACATTAGACAGTTTTAGGCCCATCTCACATGACTGACCGGCCATCGATGTTCTTTCCGTGCGTGGGTGTTAGTTTTCAATGCGTCTTATTATTTACGCTGGTGGATGTAAGACCTCCTACCCTCACTGACGCAGCTATGGTCAATTTGGTGTTATTCTTGTTTATAAATGCCTTCTAATCTGTCTCAAGTCGATCCGTCCTGTCTATTGCCATCCTAAATGTCTGTTCGTCTGCATGGTGTTTGAATGTAAGTCCGTCTTTACTGATGTGAACCAGTCAGTCAGCTGTCTCTCTTTCATGTTAGTTGCCATATTGTCTATATGTGCATGTATGAATCTGTCTATTTTTGTCAACCTCCTGTCTGTTTCACTGTCTATATTCACCCTGTGTCTATTGTAGTGATCTTCTCCATGCATTACTGTTATGATCTTTTTATCTCTTCTCCTTATCCATGAGCCACAAGAATAACTATACACATGAATAAGTATACGCATGATGAAACTCAGCTCCACCCCACCTGTTATCTCTAACTATTTTATGTTTCCCCTTTTTTATTTTTTCTTCTATTTACTCATCTTCCTTCCTTCACTACTCCAAACGACATTAAAAAAAAAAGTAGGCTAAGAAAAAAAGTGGGGGAAGGTGGAGGGAGCCATACGATAACTGCAATCGTGGGCTGGGTGCGCCAAGTCCGTACACTTGCATCGTTTTCCAGCGTAAATAAAATGGTTATGTAATGGCTTCCTAAAGAAACCATCGATATGGGACCAGGTTTGTTCCACTGTATGAATTTTTTGCGATATTTCCACCAAGTTTGATGAAAACGATTGTGCCGTTTCGGCTCCCCAGAGCAGACACACACACGCCAAGTCATATAGTATATAAGATTAACGGCCGCTTTTGAAGCCATGTTGGGAATCATTGATCAACTTGTGCTTCTCCAGGTGATTTCGAATAGAGTTTGAAATAATTGCTTCCAGTAATTTGCCTAGAATTGATGTTAGACTAGTTGGACGGTAGTTAGAGGATAGTGATCTATCTCCCTTTTTGAAAATCGGTATTACATTTGCTATCCTCCAAGATTCTGGTACTGTACTTGTTTTTAAGGACATGTTAAACAACTTTGCTAAGGTCATACTAGGCTCTTCCTTACACTCGTTTAATACTCTGGCAAATATCTCATCGGGACCAGGTGACTTATTAGGCTTTAGTTTGTCTCTTTGCTTACCAACATCGTTACTAGTTACTACTATCTCGCTTAATTTATTTTCTTCACTATCTCTGTATAGAGTCGGTGCCTCGGTATCCGATTGTATTGGTCCAATCTTTTCTCGTGTTTTAGTTTGATACATTTGATAGAATCACTTGGAGTTTGACTTCGCCCCCCTTGCTATCTTCATTTCATTATTCCTCTTTGCTTTTCTTATCTCGGTCTTGACCCTACCTGCCAATACCTTATAATAATCGCGGAGGTAAACTTCACCATGATTTATTCTCCTACCTATAGCCTTCCTTTGTCCAAAAATGTTCTTTAAGTCATTATTTATCCATTTAGGGTCATTGATGTTTGATCTGAGTTTTCTGCATGGTATGTTCTGCCTTTTTGCATTAAGTAACTCATCATTTAAATTGTTGTGGAACTCGTCAACTTCAGATCTCGTTATCAGGTCATCTTCTACTGCCAGGTCTCCAGGTAAGGTGAGGTCGCCCTCTGTGGGTACATTGTGTGAGGACACCTCATGTGAGGTCATGTAATTCACCCCCAAGTGTAATACCCCTTCTCTCAGCTGCCTCTTCAAATTATCAAAGTTTGCCCTTCTGAAATCTTGGACTTTAGTAGAATTTTCCTTGCGGCTGCCCTGAAATTCTAACTGGAATCTAATTTCTTTGTGATCGATGTTAGCAAGTTCGTTCCCTACCTCGACATTACTAATGAGGTTTTCTCTGGTTGACAGAACTAAATCGAGTATATTATTACCCTTGGTGGGTTCGGTTATATGTTGGCTCAGGAAACAGTCCTGGATTGTTTCAAGAAAATCCTCTGATTCTGAATTACCTGTAACATCAATCCAATCTATTTGGCTAAAGTTCCAGTCGCCTATGATACAGACTTTGCTATGTATGGAAGCCCTGTACATTTCACCCCAAATATGTCGGCTATTAACTCTATCAAGATTAGGAGGTCTATATTTTACTCCCTTGATTAATTTTTCCCTACCATCGATTAATTCTATTTAAATTGTTTCTGTATTCAGCTCAGTTTTTATATCCTTATTCATTTCACACTTCAGATTATCCCTGACATAGATTGCTACTCCATATCATTTCCTAATCTGCCTATCGGTATGGAATAATTTGTAACTTGCAATTTGGTATTCGACAGGTAACTCGCGTGAGTCTAGGATTATCCATGTTTCAGTGAATGCTATTATATCAATTTTTTCGGTACATACCAACACTCTGATTTCATCCATTTTGTTTTTCATACTTCTACTGTTTGCGTAGTAGACATTTAAGTTAGTCGTGTTCTGAGTCCTTTCCTTGTCGCATTCATAACACTATTTCCCTGTAACCTTTCCCTTTGTTTACCCTGGATTTGCGAATTCAAAAAGTGTAACTTACCTTGAGGCAAAAAGAGGGATGGAACTGCATCATCCCTTAAGGTCCTTTGTCTCTTTGGCATTTCAATTCCAAGGATACAACATTTCAGGCCATCTTTGTAGCAACATTCCTTAAAATGTATTGAGATCACCACTGCACTAACTGCATTGATGTCATCAGTTTGGCAACAGGAATAAACCCACCGCTCTCTAAATTGTTTTTCCTTTGGTAAGAAGAAATATTTAATTCTTGATCTTGCTGTTTTCTTTTTCTTGTGTTATTGCATGCATATACTGAACAATTGTTCGGCATATCTGCAGCATTGAGGCCAGTTCAATGAAAATGTACCACATCACAAAATATTATATCGATTGCCTAAGACAGTTGTGTGTACACACCACTGTCTTAGGCAACTTATCAAGGGCACGGAGATGCAGGCAGAGTGGATCAGCTGACGTCATCACTCCTGCCCGCCTCGGACCTCACCTGCATGCTGTCCGACCTCTGACGAGCTGATGATCAGTATCCCAGTGGTCTGAGCCACACATGGCTCAGGTGATGAGGACATCTCGGCGAACTCATTCTCTGACAATGATGTAGTCAATGAGATGCCAGTGAAATTGTGTGCAGCACACTTGCTGAGAACATAAGAACATAAGAAAATAAGGAGTCTGCAATAGGCCGGTTGGCCTGTGCATGGCAGCTCCTGTCGAGAGTTACTACCACTCTCTATCATCCATGAATCTATCTAGCCTCCTTTTGAAACTTTCCAGAGTTCCCGCACTTACTACAAAGTTGCTAAGCTTGTTCCACTCGTCCACCACCCTATTTGTGAGCCAGTTTCTTCATATCTCCCTCCTAAACCTAAACTTATCCAACTTGAATCCGTTGCTCCGAGTCCTATCCTGCTCGGATATTATAAGAACTTTATCTATATCCCCTTTATTGATTCCTTTCACCCACTTAAATACTTCTATCATATCTCCCCGCACTCTTCGTCTTTCTAGGGAATGCAAGTTAAGTTTCTTTAACCTATCCTGATATGGAAGGTTTCTAAGTCCCTGAATCATTTTTGTCATTCTTCGCTGCACCGACTCTAGTGAATTTATATCCATTCTATAATAGGGGCACCAGAACTGAACCGCATAATCGAGGTGCGGCCTAACTAGCGCAAGATATAGTTGCAATAAGACCTCTGCACTCTTGTTACTTACACTTCTAGATATAAAACCCAATACTCTGTTTGCCTTATTTCGAACATTAACGCACTGTTTTCTAGGCCGTAGGTCCGGGCTTACAAGTACCCCTAGGTCTCTTTCACAAGTCGACTTCTCTAGGTTGATGTTGTTCAGGCTGTATACATTATAAGTATTTGTTCTTCCAATATTAAGTACGCTGCACTTGCTGGTGTTGAATTTCATTTGCCATTTTTCAGACCACCCCTGCAGTTTATTTAGATCCTCCTGTAATGCATTTGCATCCTGCCCTGAATTAATTTGCCGCCCTATTTTGGTGTCATCCGCAAACTTGCTTATGTCACTGCTGATCCCAGTATCTAAATCGTTTATGTAGATTATGAACAAGAGTGGGCCTAGTACTGACCCCTGGGGAACCCCACTGGTTACACGGCCCCACTCAGATTTAACACCATCTACGCTGACCCTCTGCGTTCTATCGGTGAGCCATGATTTTATCCAATTTAAAACTTTCCCCTCGATACCATGAGCCTTAATTTTTCTCAGTAGCCTCTGATGCGGTACTCTGTCAAATGCTTTGCTAAAGTCTAAGTAAATAACATCGTAATTTTCGTCATTATCTACTACCTCGAAGACTTTCCTAAAAAACGTTAGCAGATTTGTTAGACAAGATTTTCCCTTTGTAAACCCATGTTGAGAGTCGTAGATTAATTTGCTTTTTTCTAGATGCGATCGGATGCTATCTGCTATAATTGATTCAAGAAATTTCCCCACTACTGACGTCAAACTGATCGGCCGGAGGAGTAGGCCGTTGGGATTACACTTGCCTAGTCCATTTCTCCCTATGACCCCCTGCCAAATGTCAGCATATCTGCCAAGTCTTGCATTGAAGTCATCTAGGAGCACAACCTTTTCTCCTCTAGGGATAGAGATTAGCACTCTGTCAAGGTCGGTGTAAAAGGCCTCCTAAATGTCTTCCTTTGTATCCAGTGTTAGGGTGTATACACTGATGGAAAAGGCATGATGTGAGTGATTCAGTGGAACTTGCAGCATCATGAGGCGCTTGTTGAACCCAACAGGCATTTCAGTTAACCTATGTAGGTTGCATTGGCAGGTAGCAAAGTCAACTTCATAAATGTGGTTTCTCTCTGCTGCAGGCTTACCCTTCCAGAAGAAGGTATAGCTAAACCCCTGTTCTGTGAGACGACCCTTGTTTAGGAACTGCGACTCACTAATGGCTGCTATGTCGATGTTATACCTATCCACCTCTTTTACCACAAGGGTGGTTCTTTTTTCAGAACACTCATTTGTGCCAGTTTTTGTTCAGAAAGGTCCTGACATTCCATGCAGTGACCATAAAAGGTTGTATAGTTTGTTTTTGTTTCGATCTGTGATTATAATTGTGCTTTTGACCGTATAATTATGGCCTTACCGGGTGCGGCGGCCCTGCGAGGTTGGTTCTTTAGGCAGCTTCTGTTTAGGGCACCTTTGCTAGCCCCCTCCTCGTGTGGGGTGAGCAGAGTGGCTCCTCGAAAGGGCTGCTCAGACGCAAAGAAAGGACCGGATTGCATTGGTGCATAGATACCAGTGCATAAACGACTATCTTATATATGCCGCCCATGTGCAGAGTTGTGAGTAGAGCGTCCCGGCAGTCATCTCTGCCTGTCCCTGTCGCCACTCGTCCATCGCCATAGGACTTTTGGGGATAAGGGGGTTTCGTTGATGATGAGAAGTATGATGAGCTGGATGATCGCTGTGCATGAGTTGATTTATGTGGTGAGGTGGGAGAGCAGGCTGCAATCACAAACCTTGGCTCTCCCCTTTCCTGATCCAATGGTGCAAATGTTGCAACGACTGGGGAGAGGGAGAGTTGCAATCGACTGCCGATAGCCCAGTTTGTTTGGTTTCACCTTACTAGCCTGTCAATCATGCCATGCCTTCGTCTGCCGGTTTAGTTGTTATGTTCCCATGATGGTCATCTCTTCCGCCTATACCACCTTTGGGGTCTTACTGGAGCTCTGTAAGCATGTCTGCCTGATGTGGGACTCTACCGCATATTTTCATTCGGGGTTTATTTCCGTAGCCTTATTCCTACCAAGGTTAATCCGCAAAACAATGGGGCAGTGGTTGGTAGGCACCAGGATGTATCCACATGTCAGTGGGCCTATGCGCCGTCTCTCTGGGGCCCACTGCTGCTCCGAAATTCCCTGCTGGTTTAGCCTGGGCTGAGGTGGCACCCAGTTACCATGTGTTGTCAAGAGGA
Organism: Homarus americanus; assembly: GCF_018991925.1. NCBI lineage: Eukaryota > Metazoa > Arthropoda > Malacostraca > Decapoda > Nephropidae > Homarus > Homarus americanus. Next base: position 8,624,479 of record NW_024741901.1, on the reverse strand, counting down.
AGAACAGAAGGAGTCTTGATGGAGAGGGGTTTGTGTACTAGCAGGGGAGGACTTATGCAATTTGTTTCCCTGTTCAACACGAGGGCTAGCAAGCGGCGGTAGCTGATAGCTCGAGAAAGCAAGCAGTGCTTGAACCTTAACACTAACATAATGCTGCCACACTAAACGCATTACACTATCCCTGTAAACACACACACACATACACACACGCACACGCACACACACACACACACACACTCACAGAATCATTTCCTGTTGTAAGGAATTTCGAAACGTCTCCATAATTTGTTTTATCATTTTATGTTGAGAAAACAATAAATTCGGAAATATCTTTTTGAAATTGTCTTTTAGCGCCAACTGGTGATGCTATGGTAGAGCATGTCTCTATAGGAGATAAAAACAATATGTAAAATGCATTGGAAAGGTAATTTATTCAGTTATAGCATCTTTAATCTCAGGATTGCTAGTTTCAACATATCCACCATCATTACGGATACAGAGCATAGTACGATTTGAATGTCCAGAAAAACGTACTGCAGTTGTGTTTCAGTTATGGCATTGATCATATCTGTGTATCAATTTACACGAGCCATCCTAACCTAACGTAACCTAACCTTTCACTTAACCTAACCATAAGGGTAGGTTAGTTTAGGTTGTCTGATTGTAAGTTATTTCGCAAAATTATCAATATGACCGAGGATTTTGCAAAATTTCCAATTACGCCAAAAAAAAGTAACATACACACACACACACACAAACATATATATATATATATATATATATATGATATCATATCCAGAAATTTCAGAGTAATTTCAAATGCCCCGCCATGAGTGATACTGAGCGTTCAAGGTCATCTGAGGGGAGGGAGCGCTGCCTGCTCGTAGCGAGAGACTGCGGAACTAGGCCTATATGATGTTAAATGTAATTTACCTAATTAATAATGATGCGATTCATGAAGTTAAGGGACTATTATTGAATTTGAAATTATTATAGATCGTTTAGCAGTCTGAATAATGTTACGGGTGTCCCAAGGAGTTATTAGTTAGGCATTAAATCTCATCATTGACCCAAACTAAAGCGCCTTGGGAGACACGACACGCTTCTTCTTCGGAAACAGTCACACAGACAAGACGTTCCGCGCGTCCATCAGAAATAGTCACGTGGCCTAGTCACCTGTGCTGCGCTATTGCAGTATAACAAGTAAGTCTCATTCGATCTCAGACAGGGTTAGATAGGGCAGTGGTAAAGTTAACTAGAGCTAACAGTGAGTTCATTTCAGGGTTTCCGTCAGAACCCACTTGACTGGAGTTGACTGGAGTTGACCGGAGTTTGACTGCGAGAGATTGACTGCCGTTTGAGACTGCCGTTGATGATTGAGGGTGGCGACTGTCGCCATTGGACCGATCAGAGTAGGCCTGTCACTGTTTAGCGGGGTACCAAAGGATCTCTTGAGGGAATCTAGCCGTCTGGGTGCCCAGCGGACGTCGGCTCACAACCCCACATGTCCCGAGCAGCTAGTGAAACCCTCTTGCTAACGGGAAGCTAAAGTTTCTCTCAACTGCACAGGGTCTGATTGGCTCACTCTCTTCCTGCCCATGGACGCACTGGGAGTACACTGGGGCTATCTGAGTATATTAATGGTCACACTGAGACCGTGAGTCTAGGATTCTAGGAGATACCTAGAGGAACATTTTATCTTCCTTATTACGGGTGTAGTTAACACCATTCCTCAGACTGATATTATCTTGACGTGTGTAGTTTAATATTTCTTAAATAATTCTGATAGTAGTGTTTTTTTTAATGTTTGTGCCATTAAGTGGAACCAGAGTGATACTGTGATTTGATTCTTGTAATGCCTCTAATTGTTCTTCATAATTCTGATCTCAGGTATAACCTTGTTCCCCAGAGTAGTGGTTAGGTTAGGTTAGGAAGTGTACATCTGTTGGGGTGCTATAATTTTGTTGAAAGCCCTTAAGGCCTATTCATTGTAGAGTAGTTAATTTCTTATTTTTTAATACCATTTCCTAAGTGACTGATATTATTTTGTGAAAGCCCTTAAGAGGCCTGTTTCATGTGTGCAAGCAACATTTCTTAATACTTCAAATTTATTGTTACCTGTGTTTCTAATAATTTCTATGTCATTTATAACTTTTATTCCCCAGAGTAGTGTTTTAAGTTTAAGTTAAGAGGTGCGCATATTGGTGTACCATTATTTGATTGTGTTTGTAGTGTTGGAGGGAATATAAGTGTCTAAATTTTACAGTGTGTCTCATTCATCCCAGTCACAGACGCTATCCTTCCACGGGTCACGGACAGTTCATTTTGTGTAGTAGATTTAAGTGTTCTTGTGCTGGTTCGGGATTTTTCTCAAAGGGGCGCTTCCACTGCCATTACCATCTATTAATTTTTAATAAACCCCAAGTCAGGTGAGAAATTAAAGTCCAGTAAATTCCGACCGGTTACAAATGGAAGCAGAGCGTGGTTTTTAATGTCGTGACTGATAGTACTGTGGTTGGGATAATGAACGCCATCATGTGTTGGTTAGCAATGGTAGGGATTGAACTCGCACTGATGCTCATCCTTGTGCCCGGACTGAGTTGGTTAGGCTTGACAATAGAGATGTGTATGAGGAGGAAGAGAGACGGCCGCGGGACCTTGGTACAGCTGAGAGAGGAGTTCGGAGACCTAAAGAGGGATTATCAAGCACAGGTAAACAGGTTCAAGTGGGAGTCTCAGGCACACATTCAACGGTTCAGGGAGGAAACAAGGGGTGAATGTCAGGCACACGTCCAGCAGTCAAGGAAGTGTGAGGTCCAAGTGGGAAATATAGGGGTACGTAAGTAGTTTAGAGAGGTTGATCGAGCCCTCCAGCTGAGAGACAAGACGAAGCCGACCGATTACAGTTTAGGGTGCATGGTAATGAGAAAAGGCAGGTTGTAGGGGGTGAGTTGGAGGAGTTGTGAGTAGGGCAGAGGGGATTGGAGAGATGGTTAGGTCAGAGATGTGCGTTGAGTAGTGGTTGCTGTCATGAGCGGGATTGAGTTGCTGTCATGAGCGGGATTGAGTTGCTGTCATGAGCGGGATTGAGAGTACGGTTGTAATGTCCAGGGCCTCACTAAGATGGACTGGTACATTGTCAGAGGGTTGGTCTGCCGGCATGAGGTTCGGAGACGTGGACTGAGTATTGTTTTGACACTGGTTCCTCTTAGCTCAAGGGCCAGGCAAAAGGAGAGCATGTTGGTTTTGGACTGAGTATTGTTTTGACACTGGTTCCTCTTAGCTCAAGGGCCAGGCAAAAGGAGAGCATGTTGGAGATGGACTGAGTATTTTTTTTGACACTGGTTCCTCTTAGTTCAAGGGCCAGGCAAAAGGAGAGCATGCTTGTTTTGGACTGTGTATTTTTTTTTGACACTGGTTCCTCTTTGTTCAAGGGCCAGGCCAAAGGAGAGCATGTTTGTTTTGGGCTGGTATTAATTTTGACATTGGTTCTCTAGTTAAGGGCCAGGCAAAAGGGGAGCGTGATGTTCTGGTTGGATTGAGTTGGGCTAGGAAGAAATGGAGTTGCTAGCTGCGAGTGGAATAGTACAGAGTTGAAGGTGGGGTTTAAGTTGTTCTCTCAGCACATGAGGGCAGTGCTGTCTTTTTTTAGGGGGGTCGAGTGTTAGCGGGAGAGAAAAGGAGAGAAGAGAAGACGGGAATGCTGCATTTAGCAAAAGGGGTGAGGTGCAGTCCTTAGAACAAAATTTTAGGGGGGTCGTATGCATGTTTTCTCAGCACATGAGGACAGTGCTGTCTTTTTTTAGGGGGGTCGATTGTAATATTCAGAAATTTCAGAGTAATTTCAAATGCCCCGCCATGAGTGATACTGAGCGTTCAAGGTCATCTGAGGGGAGGGAGCGCTGCCTGCTCGTAGCGAGAGACTGCGGAACTAGGCCTATATGATATTGAATGTGATTTACCGAATTAATAATGATGCGATTCATGAAGTTAAGGGACTATTATTGAATTTGAAATTATTATAGATCGTTTAGCAGTCTGAATAATGTTACGGGTGTCCCAAGGAGTTATTAGTTAGGCGGTAAATATATCACGTAGGACCAAGCTAGCGCCTTGGGGAGACGACGCTGGCTAGGCCAGTCCCGGAGAGCATTCACACAGACAAGACGTTCCGCGCGTCCATCAGAAATAGTCACGTGGCCTAGTCACCTGTGCTGCGCTATTGCAGTATAACAAGTAAGTCTCATTCGATCTCAGACAGGGTTAGATAGGGCAGTGGTAAAGTTAACTAGAGCTAACAGTGAGTTCATTTCAGGGTTTCCGTCAGAACCCACTTGACTGGAGTTGACCGGAGTTTGACTGCGAGAGATTGACTGCCGTTTGAGACTGCCGTTGATGATTGAGGGTGGCGACTGTCGCCATTGGACCGATCAGAGTAGGCCTGTCACTGTTTAGCGGGGTACCAAAGGATCTCTTGAGGGAATCTAGCCGTCTGGGTGCCCAGCGGACGTCGGCTCACAACCCCACATGTCCCGAGCAGCTAGTGAAACCCTCTTGCTAACGGGAAGCTAAAGTTTCTCTCAACTGCGCAAGGTCTGATTGGCTCACTCTCTTCCTGCCCATGGACGCACTGGGAGTACACTGAGGCTATCTGAGTATATTAATGGTCACACACTGAGACCGTGAGTCTAGGACTCTAGGAGATACCTAGAGGAACATTTTATCTTCCTTATTACGGGTGTAGTTAACACCATTCCTCAGACTGATATTATCTTGACGTGTGTAGTTTAATATTTCTTAAATAATTTTGATAGTAGTGTTTTTTTGAATGTTTGTGCCATTAAGTGGAACCAGAGTGATACTGTGATTTGATTCTTTTAATGCCTCTAATTGTTCTTCATAATTCTGATCTCAGGTATAACCTTGTTCCCCAGAGTAGTGGTTAGGTTAGGTTAGGAAGTGTACATCTGTTGAGGTGCTATAATTTTGTTGAGTGCCCTTAAGGCCTATTCATTGTAGAGTATTTAATTCCTTATTTTTTATTACCATTCCTCAGTGACTGATATTATTTTGTGAAAGCCCGTAAGGCCTGTTCATGTGTGCAATTAACATTTCTTAATACTTCAAATTTATTGTTGCCTGTGTTTCTAATAATTTCTATGTCATGTATAACTTTTATTCCCCAGAGTAGTGTTTAAAGTTTAAGTTAAGAGGTGCGCATATTGGTGTACCATTATTTGATTGTGTTTGTAGTGTTGGAGGGAATATAAGTGTCTAAATTTTACAGTGTGTCTCATTCATCCCAGTCACAGACGCTATCCTTCCACGGGTCACGGACAGTTCATTTTGTGTAGTAGATTTAAGTGTTCTTGTGCTGGTTCGGGATTTTTCTCAAAGGGGCGCTTCCACTGCCTTTACCATCTATTAAATTTTAATAAACCCCAAGTCAAGTGAGAAATTAAAGTCCAGCAAATTCCGACCGGTTACATATATATATATATATATATATATATATATATATATATATATATATATATATATATATATATATATATATATATATATAAATATATATATATATATATATATATATTTTCCAGGTTCATCATCCCAGATGATTCTCGTTAGTATAATGGACAATCTCCTGAGAGCTTCCCATGTAGAGGATTATCACAGACCTAATGTTAATATTGTGGCCACTTACCTGTTAACTATCCAGCCACACCACCTCTCTTCTCCCTCCTTCACAGGCGACTCCTGTGTGTGGCAGAGACTACATGTACCTCTTGGTGACTTTGTGTTTGTGTTCAATTTGATTCTGAAGATATGTTAAACAAAACGGCGTTAACCAAATTTGTGTTTTATTTTTCCACGTGGTTTATATATATATATATATATATATATATATATATATATATATATATATATATATATATATATATATATATATATATATATATATATATATATATATATATAATCAACAACCTCACTTCCCATGGAACCTCGTGTTTCGCCGGATTTGGAAAACATTACTGTGATCACTTACGAGGCACGGTAGTCCCTATTGGAGGTTCACGGCGCCATAAGCTCGATGAACAGGCTTTGTGTGAAATATAACAAAGTCTAGGACTGCTTTTAGTGTCCTAGTGGTCTAGAGGTAACGTTCCCCGGTCACACACATAAGATCGTGGGTTCGAGTCCTGGCATTGTGAGGTTGTTGATTATATGTAAAAGTCCGCGCTTTATGGGCTAATGAAATATATATGGAACCTCGTTTCGAAGGATTTGGAAAACGTTACTCTGATCACTTACAAGGCACGGGTAGTCCCTATTGGAGGTTCACGGCGCCATAAGCTCGATGAACAGGCTTTGTGTGAAATATAACAAAGTCTAGGACTGCTTTTAGTGTCCTAGTGGTCAAAGGTAACGTTCCCGGTCACACACATAAGATCGGGGTTTGAGTCCTGGCAGGATGAGGTTGTTGATTATACGTAGAAGTCCGAGTGCTTTATGAGCTAATGAAATATATATATATATATATATATATATATATATATATATATATATATATATATATATATATATATATATATATATATATAAATATTGTTATGCCATAGCTTATCAACTTGAATTACATTAAATACACTAATGAGGGCAAATATGGCACAACAAAGACAAAACAAAAACGCCCTCGTCACAACCCACCATTCAGGGAGTGAAGGCGAATTATACACATTACAAATCATTTAAATAAAATTTATTAAAAATTAGTTGAGCCGCAGATCTATGCGGCATTCAGTGACTGTAACCTCATAGTCAATATCTGCAGCTGTTGTCGGCTTTTGGGCCGAAGCTCTCGTTCCCCTGAGGCAGAGCAAAGTCGACCTAAGGTGAGAGAAGGACAGTCGACATCTCATCCAGGCTGTAATATAACTTCTGGGCTGCTACTTCTGTTCGGAGATCACTTCCGCGAGTCTGGCATAGAAACATCTTGCACTTGGTCCCATCCCACCAGAGGTTGTGAACACTAGAGGAGTGAAGCTGCCTTGGTCAACGTTCTGAATTCTCTCCCTCTATGCCCTTATCTTGTTGTTCTCATTCCTCCTGTGTGCAGCATCGAGAGCTAAGTTACGGTGACATGCAGCCATGGGATAAAAAATCCTGATGTCGAAGAAGGCTCATTGTCCCCGCGTCCAGAATCCTCGAGCACTGACGTCAACACGGGCTTCGTTAAATGTGTTTGAAGTCCTATGTTGGAAGATCTCACCGTCCAATGGAAGGAGGGTCGGTTCTACCATGACCACGACAGATTTCCTTCACTGTGATATCCCTTACTTCGTCATGCCTCATGCATATGAAGCCCCCTTTCTTGCACACCATGGTGTGATAGACGTTATAGGAAGAGCCACACATGCATTGGGAGGGCAAACCTTCTACTGGCCTACCGTACCTTAGAGCACTGGCATCTGTAAATTCTTGTTTATTGAGACTGAAACCATTTGCCCTTATCGGTAACGTAGTTAACCAGTTCGAGGCGCCCACCTCCTGCGCTATAGCTACTTTTTTTTTTCAAATTCTCTGGAACTTGCAGCAACAGTTACTGCAACTTATCACTTTGGCCGTGCTGTCGTTCTGTCGTAATGGACCTTCAAATCTTGTTTACTTCACTGGTATCCACCTCCCTTGTTGCGTTCTGAGCTATTATGTGGTCCGTGATGGCTGCCGTGAGCTTAACTGAGTTTTGATGTTCGGTGGCAGCAATCTCCTCTGGATTGTCAGTCCCATTCCTCCCAGTCTCGGTGGTAGTGCAAGGAGTGATCTTTCTGCTGGAGTTAAGTGAGGGTGTTTCACTAATTTGGGAATGAAATTGACGCTGATAGCTTCTTCCAGAGGGTGAAGGAGGGGTCCGATATCAGGGCTAGTGTGCATCAGGTAGTTCCAGCGATGCTTGACTCCACGGGTGAATGCCGCAAAAGCCGCATGTGGCTCTGTGTTAGCAATCTCAGACAGTGCTTGGATTTCCCTAACCCACTCATTCACCTTTCCCGTTACGTACTCGGTCTTGAAGTCCGTCGTGCCAATTACTGCGCCTAGGTGTCTTTGGCCATCCTTTGTTATTTTGACCTCACTTCCACCGAACACCTCCATTGCCCATTCATAATGTTCTGGCTTCACAATGAGGAAAGACTTGCTGGCGTTTGGGTGGTACCCTATTTGTGGGCCTCGTGATGGTACCAAGTCCCACCACTTTTTGATGTCCTCCACTTTTCCTGCTCCTGTAAGGTCATCAGCATACGCCACTTGCTTGACCTCAGTTGTTTCAAATTTTATTGTGTGTTGGAGCACGGATAGGCCTATTGCATACATTGCCATTGCAACAGGGTCTCCCTGTGTGATTCAAGTTGGCTAAGTTTAGGTTTAGGAGGAGATAGAAGGAACTGGTTCACAAATAGGGTGGTGGACGAGTGGAACAAGCAGCAAGTTGTAAAGGGCTGGAACGCTGGAAAGTTTCAAAAGGATGGATAGATTTATGGATGATAAAGAGTGGTAGTAACTCTCGACAGGAGCTGCCATTCACAGGCCAACTGACCGATTGCAGACTCTTTTTCTTATGTTCTGCTTATGTTCTTATGACTGTATGATGGTATCCCTTTTAGAGCCTTGTTGTGGACTATATAAAGGTCTGATGGATTCTATAAGTTTTCAACATACATTGCAAAGTTTGCACACTTGATCTTGATGTTGTGCAGTGTGGCCTTGCGGAGTATGTTGAATGCGTTTGAAGCGTCCACCAGGAGAACGGCCTCACAATCGCGCTGCTCAAATATCGTTCTCATGGTGTGAATGGCAGCTTCCTCCAGCTTGTTGGCCAGCACAAAACTTGCAAGTTCCCAGCTACTGCCCTGACATCATCCTTTACCACCTCCATTATGCATTTTCAGATGATCCGCCTCAGCACTTCCCCCACCTTATTGGCCTACATCCTGGATTCTTATCCAGGCTGTCAGAGCATGGAGGTGTTGGCAGCACGAGGATGCCAGCTTTCTTGAGGACGGCAATGGCCGTGCAGAGATCACTTGCTACCGGGCCAAACTTGTTAGGTCTGAGGATGACTCTCCAACCGTTTGCATCAGACCTGAAATGCCTGCACCTCCCTGAGTCTTCAGTGCTTTTTTCTACACCATCCCTCTCCTGTTATTTTCTCGAACAGGACAGCATTTGGTGTGATATAGGCACCCTGGAACCTGATGCCTTCATCTTCACTTGCTGGGGAATGTTTTTCTTTCAGTTGTTTCAATGTCTCTGTTTATTGGCAGAACCCCACCGGCGGATTCTGTGAGAGATCTTACCTCCAAAGACACTTTTCCCACACGCATTTTGTTTCCAAAATTTCTTGTAATATCACCGGTGTTTTGCTTACCATCTCCTGTAGATTTTAGTTTCTCCTGGAGTGTTCTTGCTTCACAAAGGAGATCCTCAAGGGCCCCATTCTGCCACATTGTCAATCTCTTCTTCATTGCTGCCGTATTTTTGTGCTTAGTCTTTGTGTGTGTCCTCTGACAGAATAGATGTGGTATTATTGCCAGTATTTGAAGAGCTAAAGGGCAATAAGCAGTCTTGAGTGTACTCATTTATAAGGCGAATCATCTCCCGAATCATTTCTTTGGTGGCTGCACACTTGGGTGGTTTAAACAGGTTTGCTGCGACCACCTGACAATTCTGAGTAAGTTTCGCATTTTCAACGACAAGCCATTCACTGTGTCTCTCATACACCTCGTGGACATCTGTTACTATTGAAGCGTTTATTAGTACTACTTTTTCAGGATGAGTGACTCACTGCTATCATTTAGGATATCATCGGACTTCCACTAACCCTATCACCCACCTTCACTGCCCCTTACCACTCTGCCTACCACCACCCTGCTGCTACCACAACCCTGCTACCTACCACCACCCTGCCTACCGCCCTGCCCCTACCACCAATCTGCTTCCTACCATCATCCTGCCCTACCCACCGCCTGCTTCCTATCACCACCTTCTACCTACCTACTACTTGCATCCTTCCACCACCCTGCTACCCTGTGCCACCCTGCTACCTACCCACCTTTACCACCTTACTACCACCACCCTGCTACCCCATCACCCTGCTTCCAATCACTGTCCTTGTACCTACCACCACCTTGCTACCTAACACCTGCTTGCTTCCCTACCACCTTGCTTCCTACCACCGCCCTGCCTACCCACACTTGCCTTTTCCTTATAACCTAACACCACCCTGCTTTTTACCACCACCATCCTGCTACCTACACTACCCTCCTACCTACTACCACCACCCCAGGGTGATCTCCCTCAGGAGTGGCTGGAGGATGGCGTCTCTCCTCCACCTTAGGAAGGTCGTAAGGTTTCCTCCACAGTTCCACCATCAATTCATCACTAAGTCATCAATCACTCCAACCTCGAGCGTGGAAGAAATATATGTCAATGTTCAGAAGCTATGTTTATTTGTTTGTGACTAGCGAAGACGGATGTGAACACTACTCTCTCTCTCTCTCTCTCTCTCTCTCTTTCTCTCTCTCTCTCTCTCTCTCTCTCTCTCTCTCTCTCTCTCTCTCTCTCTCTCTCTCTCTCTCTCTCTGGTTCACTGCCTCGCCACATATCAGTAAAGGAACTCAATGACCCGACACTAAGTTTTTATGTAATTTTTTTTATACACATCATACACATATATGCTACTCATATGCTGCTACTGTGTGTGTGTGTGTGTGTGTGTGTGTGTGTGTGTGTGTGTGTGTGTGTGTGTGTGTGTGTGTGTGTGTGTGTGTGTGTGTGTGTGTGTGTGTGTGTGTGTGTGTGTGTGTGTGTGGTGGTCTAATAATCCCAGCACGGCAGGAACTAATCTGATTGCTGAGTTCATCTCTAGTCAATAATTCCTTAAGCCAGTAATTTCACTTCACGTAGTAGGGAGGCGGTTACATCGATTGGTCATCCTCGATCCCACAGTGTTTGGTTCAAGACAGCGGTACTGTTATGGGGTTCACTGCCATCTTGACACCGTCTCACTAATAAATTCAAACTTGTGTCACTAAATCTTGAAAGGGACATCACCAATTGGTTATCGTCCCTGAACTTCGTACTTGACAAACTCCCTGTACACTTATTCTCACCATTCTCCATTATCTTTCTTCCATGAAGAGGAAGAGTTACTCGTAAATGCAAACGAGTGACAGAGTGTTATAATTTTGACTTTAGTGGTTCTCTCTTGCATACAACCCATGTAATAGAACTGGAATGAAAGTGATCCCGATTTTCAGCCTTTTTGCTTGATGTTTCCTCCCGCAGGTGGAAGGTAAAATGGCCTTATATCCTGATAGACCCGAACTAACAGAGCGTTAACCTGACCACTAGGGTTGGATACGATTAGGAATGAGACCCAATCCTAATAGTAAAATTATGTCAAATTAGGTTTTGTGAAGATTGTAGCTCATTTGACCAATCATTGTGAGTTACTAGCAGTATCTGAAGACTAATTTCCCCACCTAATATACTTACACAGAGGAAGGTGGAATCTCTACCTCGGTGAGGTCCTTGTGGTCGACATTAGTGACCTCATCGATACTGATTTATAAACATAAACCCATTAAGAAGTTCCTGGTCTACCTGTTAATGTATATTTATTATTCTTAGCCATCTCGGAATAGGACTTAGAAATTTGTGTTGCCTGTTTGTGTATAGATAATGAAAAGGTATCGACCACCCTGCCATGCGTAGCAGTATGAAACATCTGTGCAAACTTAAGCGTATACCTAGGGTCATCGGCGTCAGTTGGTTGTTGTCGCTAATTTTTCTATCACAGACCTTTGGGGTGGTCAATACTTATTTTACGTAACTAACTCGAGACTCTCTTAGCTACCTCAATTTCGTCACTCATTAACCATCACTTTCATGGTTGGTTTCTATTGACCCAGACTCTTAATAAAGTCCAGTGTGTTGTTGACCTTTACCTCTACATCACCTTATAGGAGAAGCAATCACTAACCCAACCTCGCAGATACAATACATCTCCTCTTCCTCCTCCTGAACACACACAATCCCCTTTTTGGGCAATAAAATATAAACCGCAGAATTTAGACAAAAGATTTAGATAAGATAATGAACAGTATTAATCCTGACTATTTCTTTAATTTTGGATGATATGAATTATGTTCCAGGCATTAAGTTGATGAATAGAAAGAGAGAGAGACGGACTTCAAAACTATAAGACAATGAAGAGGAAAAAATAGACAGAGAATTAAAATAGTTAAAGACAAGAAGATAAAAATGAAGATAAAGAAAGATGATAGAGGTAACGAGATAAACATAAACACTGAAAAGAAAGAGAAAGAAAGAGAGAAGATTGGTAGTAAAATATTACAGGTTCCCACGAAACAATTTTACACAAATAACTCAAAAGAATTTTCGGTGCAGGAATTTACGGACGCATTTATATGTTTTTAATGTTTGTAATGTGAGTCAGTTCAGTGATGGTCTCTCTAACTACAGTCTAGCGCTCATTATAGTGAATTATAAATATGAGTAAAACTAATATACGTCTTTAGAATTTATGAAGAAAATAATGTGAGGTAATATTAGTTGAAGTTTGTGGCCTGTTGTGTACAAGATGGTGTAATCTAATAATGTACAGTACCCTTCACTAGTGCGTTCACGGGGACTCGTCAGGTTTTGTGCAGTGTGGTACCCCTGTGCTTGTTTACATTCGACAGAAGAAACTCGCAGTAGTAAACATACTATGGAATCAAGGTAAAACAATATTAAAACAAATATCTGAAATAAAATGATTTGTGGAATGTTTTATATAACGTTAATTTAAAATTCCTATTACCATTGCTATCATCTCAGCCATTCCTAAGACTACTAGTGCCTCTAACAATGACCACTACTACCACTACTAATGTCATTACCACCATTTCTACCAAGAGCAATTCCACCACTACCCATCATCATTACAATCACCATCACCATTAACACGAACACTATTACCAACACCATCATCACCACCACCACCAACTTCGCCATCATCACCATTACCACTACCTACCACTATTTCCACCACCATCACCACTACCATAACTGCCAGAAATTACATCATAAATGGTAGGTTAATCACCAGTCGCAGCACAGGAGGCAATCTAGTTCCCTGTTCTGGCCCCCACATGTCAGAAATTGGGTCTAACTATAAATTCACTTCAAACAAAAAACTTGTTTAAAGACGATAGCCACAGCAAGCAAATCAGAGACGACGGGACCAGCAACTGAATTTACGAACTTAAAATGTGAATAATGCAAAACATACGCAGAAACTGAAAATGGAGAAACATGCAACAGCTGAATTACTCCACCACATCCTCAACACACACACACACACACACACACACACACACACACACACACACACACACATACACACACACACACAGAGCACTTCATCAATAGGTTCGGGGAAATTAATTCACCGTAATATTTCTCAAATAGGAATTTTATCACTTACGAATTTGCTTGTTTGATTAAAGTGCAACACACACATCCTAGTCACCTTGTGTTTAAATTGTTGATAAGTATTCTTAAAGAGTGTAGCAGGCTGTTGTAATAAGAAGTTAATCCAGTGGTTTAAAATCTCTTCACATCCATTAGAGAGAGGACCCAGGCGAGTAGTTATGGAGGATGACGTTGTATTAAGATCAAGGTGGTTGTAGACTAGAGCAACATTTATCGGTTTAGTTGGTCTTACCATCCAATATGATCTATAAAAAGTGCTGAGACACTGTAAAACCACTTTTGACAACCTATTCATTGTATTATCTCAAGAGAGCTAGAAGGAGGAAACACAGATATGATGAAAGTAAATCTTTAACTGGGGACTAAGTAAGACTCCACCTTGGATAGCTTAACTTACGATTGTCATGGTTTCAAAAATCTAAGTATTAATAGTTTCCGCTGTCCACATGTCGCATGACTTAAAACAGAAATTCCAGTGGCATACAAGAGTTGTTGGTTTAGACAACACAGACCCCACACCCATTTATTTTTTGTAACATACCCCTCCTGTACATTTTCTAATGCTCAGAATATCTCACAATAACGAGAACTAAATGATGCATGCGTACTTATAATATTCAGAATTTTGCTGCATCCAAATATCATAATCTCTAAAGTGGTAGGAAAGCTTCTTTCACGAGCTATGTTTTAATTACTTCCGGTTCACTCGGTGTAAAACCCGCACTGAGGATGGTGTTAGGTTGTTCAGAGGTCACTTACTACAAGACAGCAGCGGTCAGTAGTTAAAGAACAAACAGTAACTAATATAACACTCTTTATATAAGTGGTTTACATAATACTTGTATCAATTTATACCAGGGAAAAGCGACCTACGGATTTAATGTATAAAGCCACATAAGCATATCAGCAATGTGACCTGACAGCAAAGAAACTTCAATTTAATTTCTAAATTAAATACTGCAGCGTGACAATCAATTTTTATTATTTATATTAAACCATTACCTAGATAGTTCTGCCACATAGATTTTTTTATTTATTGAGGAGGGGTTGGTTGAGCTTCAAAAGTCAATCATAATAAATCTCGGCATTCTCAGTAGCATTAATGCAGAAAATATTCTTACTATTCGAAAACTAATGCAGTCTTAAAGTTATTTTCTGTGGTAGTATACTATATGCCTTTCAAAAGTAAAATATGAAGAGAGATACACAAAATTATAGATACACAATATTATCAGCACGCAGTTTTACAACCACTACCACAACACCACACATCACCAACACCACCACACACCAACCCCAACACCACCACACACCATCACCACACGCCATTACCACACATCACCAACACCGCACGCCAACACCAACACCACACAACACCACCAACACCAGACATCACCACCACAATACAACATTACCACAAACCACCATCACACACAACCATTACCACCACACAACACCACCACACCTCACCATCACCACTCACGACACTTCACACAACACAACCACACCTCACCATCACCACTCACGACACTCTACACATCACAACCACCACCATCCAACACTACCACGAACACATACTATCACCACACAACCTGAACCATCACACAACTTTACCACACACACACACACACACACACAAACACACACACCATCACTACACGCGACCACTACCACACACCACCACCCCTACATCACCACCACCACCACACATCACCACACCAAAACAAACAACTACATCGCCACCACCACACAACACAACACCACCACATACCACAACACCACCACCCACCACCACTACATACCACCACCAACACCACACACCACCACCACCACCACCACTTATACAACACTACCACCACAACACACTGCCACAACACAACTCCACCACCACCAACACCATACACCACCACATACCACCACCGCACACACCATCACACACACCACCACACAACACACCACCACCACCATCTCACACACACACACACACACAAACATACACCCACACACACGCACACTCACACACCATCACCACCACACAATGCCAGCACCACCACGCACCACTACCACCATAACATCACCACCATACAATGCCAGCACCACCACACACCACCACCACCATAACATCACCACCACACAACACTACCACACACCACACCACACAGCACCACCACACACCACCACCACACACCTATACCACCACCACCACCACCACCACACACCACCACCACACAACACTACCACACACCACCACCACACAACACTACCACAACACCACCACACACCACCACCACACCCACCACCACACCACACCACCACACAACATCACACACCACCACCACACACCACCACCACACACAACACCACACACACCACCACCACACACCACCACCACACACCACCACCACACACCACCACACCACCACCACAACACCCACACACCACCACCACACACCACCACACACCACCACCACACACCACCACCACACAACACCCACACACCACCACCACACAACACCACACACCACCACCACACACCCATACCACCACCACCACCACCACCACCACCACCACACACCACCACCACACAACACCACCACACACCACCACCACACAACACTACCACACAACACCACCACAAAACACTACCACACACCACCACCACACAACACTATCACACCACCACCACACAACACTCACCACCACAACACCACCACAAACACGCACACACCACCACCACACAACATCACACAGACCACCACACACCACCACCACCACACACCACACAACACTACCACACACCACCACCACACAACACTACCACACATCACCACCACACACCATACCCACTCACCACCACCACCACCACACACACCACCACACAACACTACCACAAACCACCACCACACACCCACCACCACACAACATTACCACACACCACCACCACCACCACACACCACCACCACACAACATAACCACACACCACCACCACACAACACTTCCACACACCACACATCTATACCCACTACCACCACCACCACCACCACACACCACCACCACACAACACCACCACACACCACCACCAAACACTACCACACAACACTACCACAAAACACCACACACCACCACCACACAACACCATCACACACGACCACTCACACACCACCACCACCACACACCACCACCACACAACACCACCACACACCACCACCACACAACACTACACACACACCACCACACACCTATACCACTACCACCACCACCACCACCACACACCACCACCACACAACACTACCACAAACCACCACCACACACCACCACCACACAACATTACCACATCCACCACCACCACCACACACCACCACCACACAACATAACCACACACCACCACCACACAACACCACCACACACCACCACCACACACCCATACCACTACCACCACCACCACCACCACACACCACCACCACCACCACCACCACCACACAACACCACCACACACCACCACCACACACCACCACCACACAACATACACACACCACCACCACCACCACACACCACCACCACACAACACTCACCACACACCACCACACACCACCAGCACATACCACCACACAACACACCACACACCACCACCACACAACACTACCACACACCACCACCACAACAGAACACCACCACACACCACCATCACCACCACACACCACCACCACATAACACTACCACACACCACCACCACACGACACTACCACACACCCACCACCACACGACACTACCACACACCCACCACCACACAGCACTACCACACACCATCACCCCACCACACAACACTACCACACAACACCACCACACAGCACTACCACACACCATCACCACCACCACATACCACCACCACTACAACATTACCAACCCCACACCATCACCACTACAATACCCCCACACAAAACCATTATTCAACACCATCACCTACCACCACCATGCACCACTACATACCACGACTACACCCACCACACAGTAACACCACAACAACACAACACAAACACCACCACACCTCACCCTACCACTTTCACACACCACCACACCCGACCACACAAACCCACCACAACACCACCACTCACCAAAACACTCCCACACACCACAACACCACATACGACCACCACCACATACCACCACCACCACACAACACCACCACATACGATCACCACCACATACCACCACCGCCACCAAACATCACCACGACCATATACAATCACCACCATAAACCACCATCACCACCACACACCATCTTCACAAAATACCACACTGCCACCACCACCATGCACCACCACCACACCACCACTACCATACAACACTACCGCAACACAACTCCTCCACCACCACATATATATGAAGCCCCTCGAGATCGAGGATGGCCGGCCCAAGGACCTCCTAGGCGTGAATTTGTTAAGGTGTAGAAGCTGTCACCAACACAACAACCACACCCTAATTTAACGAGCTGCAACCTGCAGTATCCTTCCAAATCTGCAGGTGGGACCACCTCCAATCCCAATCCGGTCTGGCTGCTCCAGGAGCTCCAGCCGGAACCACCAAACGGGCCGCCTATAAGCAAGGGGCCCGTGTCGGACTACGGTCCGACAATCTCAACAACAACGGCAGCATATTTCTCCTTAGTCTGTACTCACCCCTGAAGATGTGAATTACACGAAAGAGCTTTAGGAAATTGCGTGTTTTTGTTTCTTTTTGTTAATATATATATATATATATATATATATATATATATATATATATATATATATATATATATATATATATATATATATATATATATATATATATATATTAGTTCTTGATGTGATAAGTGGCAGGGCTGAAGTACTCACTTTATGGGTTTTGCTTTATTGTAGAAAAATATAGTTTCACAGGTACTGAGTTCAGTTGAGAGTATATTGTACCTTCTCTGCTCAGGGAAAGGTCTTAGTGCACTTGTATGGGAGAGCACTTAAGTGAGATGTTCACTGGGTAACAGGTGATATGATAGTCTCTCTCTCACCAGGGACAGGGAGTTGTCAGGCGGGCCTTACAGGATAGGCGTCAGGTTGGTGTTGTTGAACTGTGCTGACCAAGCTTGACCTCGCCTGCTCCCCAGAGGACATGTCAACTCACCAATTGATTTATACTCATGGATGAATGACTTGGTGAATATATGGGTAATATACATTTGGGTAAATATTTATATAATACAAATTGTGCTGTTACACCGCTCGGTCACCTATAACCGATGTCCTCACAGATTAAAACCTAGGTGTACCTAACCTTGTTACAAAATGGTGTGCTTAGCTAAACTTTTTCGTCGTTTATATGTTTTTGCAATTCCTTCCGAAAAGTTTTCTTAGAAACTATTGTGTACCTAGAAGAAATCTTCCTGTAACAAATTATCATAACAATCAAGGAACTGATAAATATGATGGAAGGTATAATAAAACCAGGTAGGATTATACCGGAAGATACGTGTAAAGGAAGAGAATCCTGTAAGTCAGGAAACTGTGTCTCATTATTATAAGATAGGAGGTTATGCTTATCAGAAACAATATGGAGATTTCTGAAACATATATTTAAGGGAAATGGTATGGGAATCAGCTCAGAAGTATATTTGTGACAAATGCAAGATGATGACGAGTAGGCAAGGTTGTGATTGCATTACTGCTAATTTCACAATAGTTGGTGCTATATGATAACCTTCTACCATTAAATATTTGCCTACATTCTGACATATAAGTATCACACTGGTTTGATTCGGGAAAAAGAAATATTGCACATTATTGACATGTGCGTGAAACACTAACCTATGTGGTATTGGAGTGTATACACATTGTTGTAGAGCTGTAGAAGCATTAGTTTGTAACAGAGCTAATTCTCATGAAGCTTCCGCGGCCCTAGTGAATGCGAAAGCATACGCCGGACAAACATGCAGATGTAAATGTGTTGATTTACAATGATTTAGGACTTCATGCTTAACCACAACAACTAATGAAAAATCCTCTGATACTACTATTAGTTCAGTTTGTTTGTTCAGAATTAATATTCCCTCATTCGATTTTAGTGGAAATGGTTCCAAATGAAATGCATTAAATTTGTTTTTGTGATTTTAGCGGAATGTGTATTAGTATTTCCCTGTGTGTTAATGTTGCTTCCAATAAGGGATAATAATATTCCACTTCATGCTCCTGAAAGATAGGAGTTAGATGATAATTAGTTTCAGATATATGCAACGCGGCAATTAGTTGATGAACCGGCAACAACTGTGCGTCAACACTTCCTAACCCTGCATTTACAAGATCAGCACTGAGCCTATTACTGGTTTCTATGAAAGATTGTACAGAGGCCTCAGCAGCATGCATGTATTCATATAAGCAGAGTTGCCATTCCAGTGTAGATTCTGACCGAATGAATCCCTCGACCACTTGTGTTAGTTAATTAGTTCGTTCAACAATAGCATTCATATGAGAGGTCAGAGTATTTACTGCCTTGTAGGACTGTGTAATGGCCGTATTTTGTTTCCTAACCGCGTCTGAAACTGCACTAATTTTATTTCCTAGTCTGGCAACATCTTCCGCAGTTGCCGTACCAAACAAGATGTTACTTATTACACCTACAAAATTAAACAGACCACGTTTTTGACGCCGATGCGAATGTACATTTCTCCCGATGTCTTCAGGAGATACAGGGAGCTTTCCCTCGAAATGCCTTAATCGTTTGAGTAAACTGTTCATACGCTCGTGTTGAAGAGAGATGGGCTGACGGATTGTTGTAGAGAATGTAGATTGTTGTTCGAGATCTTGGAAGGTTTGCATAGCTGTTTCAATGCTGACAGCTACTGGCCTCTTATGTATTGGCATGAGCTTTAAGTCATGGAGCTCGTATTTGATAGTGACAACGTCTTGTACTACTAATACTTTGCCTAGTGGGGCAACTAAGGCTCCGGGTTTGACGACGTCTGCTAGGGAGGCGGCTGTTGTCACCACACTCCAGAGTCCAGGGGTCACCAAACTACGGCCCGCGGGCCGGATCCCAAGTCCTTCCCCGGCTCGTGGTAGCTCCGCCTACGCTCTGACGTTACCAGAGCTTTCGTCTGGCTTGCAAGTATTGAACAGAATGATTATGCGGCCCGCGCTCGTCATTCTTTCAGTTATCCGGCCCACTGTGAAAAAAGTTTGGTGACCCCTGCTCCAGACCAACAGTAGTAGTGATATCCAAGCCATGTCTGAAATAAGTGAGGATAATTAACGATTAGTGGTTGCTGATCGTAGTTTTTGACGATATGTATTGTCTATCGTTATATTTTGTTGAGCAACTGTTGTAGTTGAAGTAGGATGTACTTGACTGACATTAGGAGTCCCTACTAAGTCTGTGCTGACTTTTGTCATCCTATCTACATGTACTATATCTGTAACATTAGACGTTGGCTCAAAAATTTGGAATTTGTTTCCATGTTCTTTCGCTCTAATCACGTACGGACCTGTAAATTTAGGCGAAAGTTTTGATATGCGTTCCGGCGCTCTTATCATTACTTTTTCTCCTATTTCTAATTTTATAGGATTAGCTTTTTTATGTTGCTTGCAGATCATTTCAGCACGTGAGGCTGCTAAGTGTTTTCGTACTTTTCCATGAATGCTCGTGAAAACATTGATTTGTTTCTTGGTATAGTCATCCATGTTGTACACAGGTTTTGGAATTCCTGTTAGTAAATCGTATGGCAAGCATTTATTGGTACCGTAAATTATGTAGTATGGGGATTTGCCAGTAAAGCTATTTATAGATCCATTGATGGATGCTGTAACCTGTGGAAGCCAGTCCTCCCACGAACTATGCATTGGATTCACCACATGTCGGAGAATCTCAAGAATTTTTTTATTCACACGCTCGACCAACCCATTTGAAGATGGATGGTAGGCGGTTGTGAAGGTTTGTGTAATGTCATATTGTTGACATATAGCAGGTAAGTGTTGATTCTTAAATTATGCCCCATTATCCGAGAGTATCACCCTAGGTGTAGAGAAACGACAGATTAGATGAGTGACTAATGCATGAGCCACTGATACGGCGGACTTGTAAGGCAATGATGCGAGTACCACAAATCTGGAAAAATGGTCAACGCAGACAAGTACGTAACTAGAGCCTTGGTGGCTTTTTGGTAGTTGCAATAAATCGATCGCAACTGTATCCCATGGACGTTCCGGCGTCGGGTATTCTAAGATTGGAGCGGGATCCATCGTTGTTCCCTTGTGTTTTGCACAAGATAAACATTTAGCAATGTGATGCTCGATGTCGATCCTCATAGATTTCCAATAATATTTTTGTCTGATTTTTGTTAGACATCTGTCTCGCCCTGGATGCCCAGCTTAGGGTGCATCAGGGAAGAGGGTGAGAATGTTTTCCTTTAATGGTGTAAGAATAACAATTTGAGAGATTGACTCTTGTGTTTTCACTGAGCGATATAATATGTCATGCCGCAGCTCAAACTGTGAGAGTGGTAGAGGTAATTTGGGCAAATTTACCTCATCTCCCGATTCTAAGGCATATATAACCTTGGACCATAATGGATCCTGTAACTGTTCCACCCTTAATTGTGACAGGGTGAACGTAGGTAGTGGCGTGACAGGAACTATGTGTCTAGATAGCGAATCAGCTACCACGTTCGCACGGCCCGGCAAATACTTGAAGTCGGGTGCGAACTCCTGTATGATCAGATACCAGCGCGCTAAGCGCCCTGATAAATTCTTCCCATTAAATCGTTCTGTCAAGGCTACATGATCTGCGTGGACTGTGATCGGATATCCTAAAATGAGATCCCGAAAATGCTTGAGAGCCCACACTACAGCTAATGCTTCTAAATGAGTAGCTGAATAACGTGTTTCTGCATCGTTGAGGGTGCGACTGGCATATGCTACTTCCCGCCATTTTCCTCGATAATCAGTTTGCATGAGCACCGCCCCTAAACCTAGGCCCGAGGCATCAGTACACATGGTAAATGGTTTTGTGTATTCCGGAAAGGCTAACACTGGAGCTTTCGTTAAGGCGCTCTTGAGGGCATTAAAACTGTCCTCTTGTTCCTTATTCCATGTAAACTCCACATCCCATTTGAGGAGTTTAGTGAGTGGCGATGCTAACTTGACATTACTTTCAATGAAAGAACCTTGCAATCTATTGTGTGTATACCATTGCCATCCACTACGTGACCAAGAAATTGGATTCTGGATTTGAGAAATTCACATTTGGAAAGTTTCACTTTCAATCCAGCTAGATGTAGCTTTGTAAAAACTTCTTGTAGCTTCTTTAGATGACTTTGTAAATCTTTACTTACTATGATAAGATCATCTAGATAGGCATAGACTGTGCTACCTATCATTCCAGCAAACAAGGTGTTTATCATTCTTTGGAATGTTAGCGGCGCATTTCTTAGACCAAATGGCATTCTTAAGAATTCGAAATGTCCCATAGTCGTGCTGAACCGCAGTTATTTCGCGGGAATCCTCATGTAAGGGAATTTGCCAGTACCTGCTGAGTAAATCTAAGTTGCTGAAGATTGCCTTGTATTTTCCCAGTGACTGTAGTAAGTCAGTTAGGACAGGCATTGGGAACCTGTCTGGTACAGTTACCTGGTTGACTCGTCGAAAATCTATGACTGGTCTCCATCCTCCATCTTTCTTGGGAACTAAAAATAAAGGTGAGTTCCATGGTGATGAGGAAGGTTGGATCACCTTTTCGACCAACATGTCTTGTACAATTTGCTCGACTACTACTCTTCTGCTGTGGAGTAGCCTATATGCTGGGATGTAGATTGGGTTAGCTTCCGGTTTGAGTGGAATATGGTCATTTGTCAACGTTGTTTTACCCAGGGGTTCTCCAGGTAATGCTATGATTTCCTTGAATTTGGCGAGTAATTCTAAAAGATCACTTTTGCCATGAGGATGATCGACTACTTTCATGTGTGGCGCTATTAACGCTACATTATTTACAATATGTGATTATTCGTCCGATTTACCCTGTGTTACACTACCTATTGGTAATTCTAATGGCTCTTCGACAACCGCTTTGTCATAAACAAGGAAATTACCTGAACAACATCCCATTCTTAAGGTTATGGGTCCCCCAGTTCTATTGAGAACGAGGACATCTGTCAGACTACCTATTCTAACAGTGCTTAAGGTAGACTCAAGTGACAAACTTTTCACTCGTGAGCTTTCACTTAGACTCACAACATCTGTTCCTTTACTCACATTTGGCAAACGTACTGTGACTCTAGTTAGTTCCTGGCTATGTAACCGTTGTACACCAGTTAACACAGCAGGCGTTAGAGTCCAGTTCTGGCCGCTTTCATCCGAAATGTCCTTTGAGCCACTAGGTGGAGATTCAGAGAGTGACTCCGTAACTAATTGCTGCTGTGTCAAAGACTCCCCCGCGCCTGTCGAGGCAGTTATTACACGAACACCCGAAGTAAGCAATGGATGTGAAGTTTGCATTGCGTGATATGTTTTACAATTATGCGTGATTGTTTGATCTCGTGGCTGAACGTTAATGTTGCTCTGCCTTAGAGTGGTCAGACCAAGTAACCCGTCCGCTGGCAAAGAAAATGCCTTAACTATGTAGAAATCCGCCAAAAACGCTTTACTGGACCTAGAAAAACGGAGTGGTAGTGTTATCACCCCCGCTATGTCTAATTGGATTTTCGACACACCGGACAGAGGAATGTCTGTAGGTCTTATTGGCCACTTATTTGGAGGATATCGCCGCTGGAGTTCATTGAACGACTTTAATGAGATAACATTGGCACAGGCCCCCGTATCTATATCTAGGGATAACTAATTGTTACCTATCCTCGCTGGTACGGTCAACACCTCACTTTGTTTAACGCGGCGATTAATGAGCCAGTGATGGAAGCATTGTTTTCTTGAACCGTTAACGCTATCCTAGATCGTGTTGTTGGACGCGTTCCTCTTCCCCCGAAGGCTGTATAGTTGTCTTCCTTCGATTTTTCACTTCTTGCCGCATACGCTGTACATTTCTACAATCTTCTGTGTTCTGGTATGGAGACTGATGTACTATACACCATTTATTTGGAGTGCCTTTAGTGTCTGGAGACATTTTACTTCCTGTGTAATGTCCCTTTGTAGATTTTGGTTTAGCAGGGCTATCTGAAATCCTTAGGTCCTGCGAGGATTCCTTCCTTCGATCCTGCCTCTGGCTGGCTGGGGACTTATCTGCTTGTCCTGCAAACCAGCATTTTTATGTGGTATGTCCCTTACGTTTGCAGACTTAGCAAAAAGGTATTTTTTTGTGTTTGGTTCCCGTGACAGACTGTGGTTGTTCGTTAAAGCTGGTGACTGGTGCCACTGACATCGCCCGAGGAACATTTTCCATGGGTTCCGCAATTGCTTCTACTTAATGTATAAGCTTCGTCCCTTTTTTAAATTCTTTCTTGCGTAAGGGTTCATTTGATGACAAGATAAACTGTTGAAATTCAATAATTCTGTAGAAATTTACTTTAGACATGTTGTCATTTTTATCGAACCAATCTGAGGAATCCATGTAAGATCTGACATCTATCTTAGTGAGACCCGCACAAATTTGGGCTTCTTGTGCTTCATGTGCAAGCAGAGTGTCACCTGTCCTCTCTGCCATCTTAAAAATCCAAGAAAGTGGACCTCCTTTGGAGCCCGATCCAAAAAAAGAAATGAATTGCTCCCTAAATGTTGGATAATCATCCGTTTCTTCGTCAATGGCTGAAGCATAGATACCTTTAGCTGCCAGACTATCGGTTTTGATAAGGTTTCGGACGTATGAAATTTTATCTACATCATTGGTGACATCGTTATTTCTCATTACATCTTCGCATTTACGCAAAAATGCTAAACTAGTATAATCAGGATCCTCGCCTGTAAACACTTGAACCTTGAATACTATTTAGAAGTAGCCTTACCGTTTGACCGGCCGTTGCAAGCAGTGGGTTAGTAGAACCGCCTTTTGCCATTTTTGTTGTGTTAGTTAAAGCACTAGCGTTAGTAACAAGTGAAGGCAATGGGTAAATGTTACCTGACCTTAATTGTCTACTGTGTAAATCCTCAAACTGAGAATCAATTAAATTTTTACAGGTAGCTAAAGAGTCGGTAGGTGTTAACTCATTATCAGTTGCCACTAGGTCCTGTGAATTATTACATGACTGGCTATCAGAGTCTGAGTCACTAATTTCCTGTTTGATACCCAAAATTTTTGGAAAAGGGTCCATGTATAGGACTATTTATCACTTCACTCACTGTATAAAGACTCACTACGTAGCCCACTCATAAAGCCATGCAAAAATATTTATAATAAGATATGGAAATGAAGAGAAAATATATATTAGTTATTAAAAGTATTAAAAAGTATATATATATATATATATATATATATATATATATATATATATATATATATATATATATATATATATATATATATATATATATATATATATATATATATATATATATATATATATATACTTTTTGTAAGTAGAGGACGTACTTCTTAAATGTGTTTATCTGTATATCTTTATATTGACAACATGTGAAGACTTCTTGAAGTTCACTTGTGTTTGTGTAGTTTATAAAATAATGATTGTGATCTACCTGAGTGGAGAGTGCGTAGAACCTCTCGCTGGTTATGAAGTCACGAGTCAATGACGTCACGTCTTACTGCAATCCACCTGGGTCTTGCGGCGGTCAGCTCGGGGCTGATCTGGGGCTGACCTCTGGGTTGGAGCGATCAGCCTGGGGGCTGATCTGGGGCTGAACTCTTGGTTGGTGCGATCAGCCTGGGGGCTGATCTGGGGTTGTCCTCTGTTGCATACCGACGAGTCTTGATTGCTTAAGCAGGAGATTGTTTGAGTGTCTGGAACCACTTTGACAACCTTGCTAAACTCTGGTGATTTAGTGTTAACTGGTAGTAATCTCAGCCCACACTCGGGTAGGCTCGGCTGCTCTCGGCTCTGGTCGGGTTAACCTTCAGTAGTATGTGTCACTGACGGTTTGACTGCTAAGTTTGCAATTTTTTTTAATGTTTTTGTTACCACTGTGTCTCTATGTATACGTTTTGCAAGTGTTTATAGCCACTGTCCACTTAAATTTCTTGTAATTGCTTGTTTGCTGTTGATTCACTTAGGATGCCACTTAAGTCACTAGAATCAGTTGAAGTAATGTTTGTTTCTAATCCATCCGACCATTCTTGATATGATAAGTGGCAGGGCTGAGGTAAACACTTTATGGGTTTTGCTTTATTGTAGAAAAATATAGTTTCACAGGTACTGAATTCAGTTGAGGGTATATTGTACCTTCTCTGCTCAGGGAAAGGTCTAAGTGCACTTGTATGGGAGAGCACTTAAGTGAGATGTTCACTGGGTAACAGGTGATATGATAGTCTCTCTCTCACCAAGGAGAGGGAGTTGACAGGCGGGCCTTACAGGATATGCGTCAGGTTGTTGTTGTTGAACTGTGCTAACCAAGCTTGACCTCGCCTGCTCCCGAGAGGACATGTCAACTCACCAATTGATTCATACTCATGGATGAATGACTTGGTGAATATATGGGTAATATACATTTGGGTAAATATTTATATAATGCACATTGTGCTGTTACACACACAAACACACACACACACACACACGCACACACACACACACACACACCACCACCACCACTACCACCACCACAACACCATCACCACCACACAATGCCAACACCACTACCACCATAACATCACCACCACACAACACTACCACACACCACCACCATGCAGCAGTACCATACACCATCACCACCACCACACACCACCACCACTACAACACCACTACCACACACCATCACCACTGCAATACCACCACCACACAAAACCATTATTTAACATCACCACTCATCACCACCATACACCACCACATACCACGACTACACCCACCACACAGTACCACCACAACAACACAACCACACAACACAACATCACCACAACCCACCCTACCACTTTCACACACCACCACACGCTACCACAGAAATCTACCACAATACGACCACAACCACACACTACCATCAACACAAACCACCATCACACACCACCACCACCATACACCACCACCACCATACACCACCACCACCAACACACACACATCACCACCAACACACACACCACCACATACCACCATCTCCACACACCACCAACATACACCACCACCACCATCAACAGTATCATTGTGTCACACAGGGCAGGTCTCACCACCACCACCATACGCCACTATCTCCGCACGCATCCACCACCACATACCACTACCACCACCACCACTATACACCACCGCCACCAAGCCACACCATCAGAACACACCATGACGACCACCACCACACACCACCATTAACACACACTACCACTACACACCATTACCACCATACACTACCACCACTACCACAATACACTACCACTATATGAGCTTTGGGTAGAGCTCCCTTTTAACTTGGCTTAATATATAAATAAGTTAAGGGGTTAAGTTACAAACCTAAAATGTTCTTTTCTCCATTTATTGATAAACTGAAAATGTCACAGTTTAAGCACCGTAATTAACACTGTAAGCTATGAGTGTTAGTTAAGGACAGGGCTCAGCTGGGCTGAGTTAAGTCACCCGTCCGATTCTCGTGAGAGTCAAGTGATGTTGCAGTCACTCGGAATCGAGTATGGCGATCATCCAGCTGATATGAGTTATTAATGATTTCACCTTCGTTGGTGAGTTCTGAGGTGACTAGAGAGGCCGATACGGGACAGGCAGGGTCTTCCACAGATGTCACTCGTGTGGTGGGCTACATCTATTGCTGGAGGGCGGCAGAAGAGTCTTTCAAGCCTCGATACTCGCTGACACCAACTTTAGTGTCAGCGAGAATACTGGCATTTGCTCTCTTGTCTTCCCAGCGAACTCGGAGGATGGAACGTAGACTACGTTGGTGAAAGTTTTCAAGAGCCTTGAG
Organism: Homarus americanus; assembly: GCF_018991925.1. Classification (NCBI taxonomy): domain Eukaryota; kingdom Metazoa; phylum Arthropoda; class Malacostraca; order Decapoda; family Nephropidae; genus Homarus; species Homarus americanus. Next base: position 8,595,890 of record NW_024741901.1, on the reverse strand, counting down.
GTGCGTCCTGCTCGATGTGTGAGAACTTTGTAGATAATTTCAGCTCCCTACAGCTGAAGACACGGGTACGGAGTCGGCCAAGGGCTTGAGATGCACATCTGATCCAATATTGAATCTATTCATTGATGTCCGCGCTGGTGAACAGGTGGCAGCCGAGATACTGAAAGTGGGTAACATAAGAGAGGGTAGTAGCGTTAAGCTGGATGGATGGTGGAAATGTGGCTGAACCAGGGGCAGACTGAAAAAAAATCCGAGTCTTACATACAGTCACCTCAAGGACGAATTATGTATACGCATCTGCATTGGTGTTCAGGTTCTCCTGTAGATCGAGCTCAGTGTGAGCAGCAAGGGTGAGGTCGTCTGCATACTGAAGTTCAGTAATGGAAGCTGCCGACTCCTTTGTTCCTGCCTGGAGTCGTCTTATGTTGAAAAGATGCTTCATCAGATACTCGATGTCCACCCCACCAGCTAAATTGACACTGGCACGAGTAAGGAAGGCAACCAAGAAAATGGAAGAGAGAGTAGTTGCCATTACACATCCTTCTTTTATCCTCATTTGGATGGGGAAGAATTCAGCCTGGGTGTCGTTCATACCATCGTAGAGTTGCCTAACAATGGCGATGAATTTTGGTGGGCAGCCAAAACGACTGAGGGTCCGCCAGAGGGCTTCCCAGTTGACAGAGTCGAAGGCTTTGGTTAGGTCGATGAAGGCCATGTACAGGTCAGGACGCTGTTCTCTGCACCTTTCCTGTATCTGACGGGCAGCAAAGGTCCTATCAGTGGTGCCACATGATGGTCTAAAGCCACATTGAGATTCTGGGAGGAAGTTTTTCTCCTCAGGAAGAAGTCTGTTTAGGAGGACTCGGCCACAGTGTGACCGGTCTCCCTTGTTCTTATAAATATTAACGATGAAGGCGTCTTTAAGGGCTTGGGGATTTCCATCTTTTTCCATATATTCTTCAGGAGAGAGTGGCGACAGCTGGTAAGTAGAGGTCTCCTGCCTTATACATCTTGACTGGGATTCCATCAGGCCATGAGGCTTTTTTATTTTTTCTCTGTTTGATGGCAGTAGCTACCTCATCCAGGAATGGAGGATAGCTGAGGAGGGTCAGCTCTGGATGCTGGGGGACCTGCTGGGTAGTCAGGATATCCACATCGGTGTTTTGGTTGAGCAACGAGTGATAAAGCTCTTTTAGGCACTGCAGGGTACCTTCTTCGTTTTTAATTTTGGTTACCCTCAGATAAGCGGAGGAAGGCTGTGCCATGAATTATTGGCCCATTAAATGTTTAGTGAAATTGAAAAGTTCGTGAATCTTGTGTTGATCTGCAAGTTTTTGCATTTCACATGGTTTATTTTTAAACCAGTCGTTCTTTCTATTGCAAAGTTCACACTGGGCTGCTGCTTTCTTCTTGTGGAAGGTATCAGCTTTGGTCCGAGACTGAGGGTTGTTATGCCACTCAGTTAAAACAGCACATTTATCATCGATGAGCCCGTTGATTTGCGAGTCATTTCATCAAACTAGTCCTAGTGTATTCTTTCGATCTGGCCGAAGGTTCCTTTGCAAGTTTTTCTCGTGACAGTGTCGAGAATAACCCATTCGGCACTGGGAAGTGGGTTGTTTGTTGTCGGGTTGTTTATCAGCCTATATTCGAGCTGCTTTCTGAAAGAATGTGTTAAGTCTGGATCCTCTAGACGCTTAGTGTTAAAACCTCTTCTGGAGGATTCTTGCTTTCGCTATTGTGGGGCAACGTGAAGTGAGAGCTTGGTTCTGACGAGCCGATGATCAGTGTCGCAGTGGTCAGAGCCACGCACGGCTCAGTTGATGAGTACATCTCGGCCGTCTCTTTCTCTGACAATGATGTAGTAGTGAGATGCCACTCATCTGTCGCCATAGAACTTTTGGGGCTATAGGGGTTTTGCTGATGATGAGAAGTATAATGAGCTAGATGATGGCTGCGAGTAAGTTGATTTATGTAGTGAGGCAGCGGCACAGGTTACAACCAATCTTGGCTTTCCATTTCCTGATCCAGTGGTGCAAGTGTTGCAATGACTGGGGAGAGGGAGACTTGCAATGGACTGCCGATAGCCCTTTTTGTTGGGATTCGCCTTAGTAGCATGTCCATCATGCATTGTCTTCGTCCGCCGGTGTAGTTGTTGGGTTCCATGTTGGTCACGTCTTCCGCCTACACTGCCGTTGGGGTCTTGTTGGAGCTCTATAAGTATGTTTGCCTGATGCGGGGCTCCACGGCAGATTTTCGTACGGGGTTTACTCCAGTGCCCTTATACCTTCCAAGGTTATTCCGTAAGGCAGCGGGACAGTGGTTGGTAGGTCAAGTTAGGGGCACACTTCTGCTCCGAATATCCCTGCTGGTTTAGCCTGGGTCCACGAGGCACCCAGTTACCGTGTGTTGCCACGAGGAGGCACAGCAGGAGTCTTGATGGTGAAGTTGCTGTGTACTGGCAGGGGAAAACTTATGAAAGTTGCTTACCTGTTCTCTACCAGGGGTAGCCAGCGGCGGTAGCTGAAAGCGAGAGGATGCAAGCAGCGCTTGCACCTTAACATTAACATAATGCTGCCGTACTAGATCCATTACACACACACCCCACACACCCCACATAATACTACCACAACAACATAACCACACAACACAAAACAACATCACCACACCCCACCACTGCCACACCACCACACACCACCACCACCACACTCCACCACCACCAAATACCACCACCACTACACACCACCACCTCACGCCACCACCACCACACACAGCCACCACAACAGCCACACACCACCACCACCAGTAAATATCATTGTGTCACACAGGGCAGGTCTTCACGTACCGTCGCCCTCCCGGTCCACACATATATCATAACTTGTTCTTCGCTTCACTGCACAATACCGAGGCTCACGCCATCAAGGAGAGACATGGCTGGCAGAAAAGGTGGACGAACGTTCGTGAGATGAAGGTCAACACTTGACCGTGCTCACTGCTCATGTTGACAGTATTCTTACCATAGGTTCATGATACTCAACCTGACCTTCCTTGCTCTCCCATGAACAAAATTCTCAACTACTCTTAAAACAATACTAAACTGTCAGTTTGGTTGAGACATTACTCCCAGTTACACTATAGTATCAGTATACTTTCGATGCCATTTTGTGTGGCCAACTTAAGTGAAGGCAGGAGAGCGTTAGGATTCCTGTTTGTTTTTAGATTACTATAGAATTGTATGTACATACGTTCCCTTTGAAATAATTATCATTAATAGGACAGTATTACTTTTTCTTATGAATATGACATAGTATAAACAAAAATAATTTTATATTTCATGTCAAATTTATACAAAAATACTGTGAAGCTCATGATAATTTTACCAGAATTACATTAAGAATACCAACCTTCAGCTCATAACACATTGAAAAATACAAGCTGAAAGTTTGTGGAGCAGACTATTTCATTAATAATTCAGAATTAATTTTAATAAAAGTGATCAGTTTGTTGAAACTCTCTGGTGAAGTTCAAACTTTTCTCTTTCTATCGTTCACAGTTATTCACAATCAACATTTTAATGTAAATTATGTGATTATTCAGGTTGTTTGTATCCAGAGAGAGAGAGAGAGAGAGAGAGAGAGAGAATAAAATTTATGTACACAAGCATAAATTTAAAATTCTGTCCATTAGTCTATCATTAATATATTGTTAGGTTCGGGTAGGTTAGGTTAGGTTAGGTTAGGTTAGGTTAGGTTAGGTTAGGGTAAAGGCAGCATCACAGGAGTACCTAATGACAATTTTTCAAACCGTCAAGCAAATCCAGAGCTACAATTCCGGCTAACTACCTTCAAAGTGGTCACACAAGAAGATTAGAATTCCAGTATCACACAAACGTAAACATTCAAGATGGATCTCGGTGACCTTATTACTGTGGCAACTATAGCTGTTATTTGAGCTGTATCAAACGTAGGCAAGGAAAAGAACACGTTTTAGAATTGTGATGTTTTAATTTGGTGACTCACGCTCTCACCAGAAAAATGTGTAAATTGCTGTTAAATCAATACCAGTAGAGTTCCCTTAACTTGGCTTATATATAAATAAGTTGAGGGGTTAAGTTACAAACCCAAAATGGTCTTTTCTCCATTTATTGGTAAAACTATATTGGTCACAGTCTATTAGTAGATGCACCGTAATTAACACTGTAAGCTGTGAGTGTTAGTTAAGGACAGGGCTCAGCTTGACTGAGTTAGGTCACCCGTCCGATTCTCGTGAGACGCAAGTGAAGACTGGTGCCTGTGAGAGGACTCTCTGAAGGAGAGGCTGGGCTAACCCTACATTCTCAAGGTCGGCTTACTGATAAAGGTGATAGAGGAATTTCCCCTCACGTGAACAGCACATGGCACCTCACAGCTTCTGGAAAATTACAGTGGGGTAATTGGATTATATAAACTAAATGTATTAACCCAAATTTATATAATTGTTATTGCCATGAGACAGGGGCTTATACACTAGTAAACGCAATTATTATGCATTCATAAATTACATGTATTTTATATATTGTGGTATTATTAATATTTATCATAATCATGTATGCGACAAATAACCCTCTCTTTAATTTAATATATCAGTAGCTTTCCTTTGAACTCGGCAGTGACGTCAATTTCGGGGAAGTGAAGACCGACAAAAAGTAGTTCAGAGAAACCTGGAACACTGTAGTCCGAGCAGTACCGAGATAAATCATGTATTAGGTTTTTTGTGTGATCTTGCATGATTTTTAAGTGCTGAATGTAAATCCGCTGGAGGCCAGACATGAAATGATGTCCTTTTCTGTATATGCATAGAAATCCAAAATGGCCACCATCAAAATACCGTTTGAAAATATCCGTGTACGAAACAAACAATGCGCAAAACAACCCGTCTACGAAACTAACGGTATCCAAATCTGTAATATTTGATAATTATCAAGCGATCAAACATAATTAACGCGTCTTAGTCTGTGGACGAAACGCAATTTTACAACATAAGTTAGTTGTTCTTGTTCTCAAATCATGTAAGAGTTGTTTCATAATAATAAGACAGGTCTCAACCAGGCTGATCATGGGACTCGCGATAGAATGACCTTCCATCATTCAGCAACTGAACATCTTGGCGTTCTTTCTCAACATCTAAAATTAGACGTGTACAATAATTCAGTGAAATAAATAAAAAAAAAGTAAATTTATCAAATAAGCAATTGTAAAAAATTTTCCCCGTCAGGTAGGGTGATGGGCAAACCCTCTTGCTCACGGTCTTAAATTCCCGGGCGTCTACTTCAATGCATTTCCAATACCTCTTACCAGTATGCTTCTCTCACAGTGGATGAAATTAAGAATGAGAGTTCACTGCTTTTTTTAAGTGTCTACTTAAGTTAACTTCAACATCTAATTGTATGGAAAAAAGTTTCTTTCATATCTTTAATAGACTATCTCCCCTATCCCTTTCGCTTCGGGGACACCACTGGGTAGTAGGTAATTAGGCAGCTACCAAACAGGGAGGTACTACCGCCTGGGAAGATATTGAAAGCATAATGTGTTGTCTAATGGTAGACCCTGCTGCCACATGGCATCACGAAAATTGTGACCAAGTCCCAGGTTGCTGATCTGACTTTCTGCCTCATTTACACACGATTGCAGGGTCTCAGTTGTTTCTCTTACTATTGACAACACAACATACATATATTTTTTCTCACTTGATTTTTTTCATTTTGTATTTCTTTACGTTTCTTTATTATTATTATTATTATTATTATTATTATTATTATTATTATTATTATTATTATTATTATTATTATTATTATTATTATTATTATTATTATTATTATTTTTATTAATATTAATATTAATATTAATATTAATATTAATATTATTAATATTATTATTATTATTATTATATTTTCGCCCCCTAGGCCCCGATGTGGGTCAGTGACCTGTGCCTGGGTGGGCTAATCCCCGTAAAAAAAAAAAAAAAAAAAATATATATATATATATATATATATATATATACAGAGAGACGAGTACCATCTCGTGAACTCTTAACTACGTGTGTACTAAATAATATATATATATATATATATATATATATATATATATATATATATATATACATATATATATATATATATATATATATATATATATATATATATATATATATATATATATATATATACAGTATATATATACAGTATATATATATATATATATATATATATATATATATATATATATATATATATATATATATATGTGAAGTTGGCAAGGAGTGGCCAAGTTAGAGAAAGGGGGCAGCCGTGGGTTGTATATCTCAGGACACAATGGTCTTGGTGCGTCGTTTGGAAAGTTATCTCAAGATCATTGTTTTCCTCTAATGGCGCGTTTTTCATGGTGGATGTCAAGAGGTGAATACTGGCGTGATGCAGCAGTAATGTGCGTCACACACACACAGTCACACCTGGTTCTGCTCGCGGCATATACACCACACTAAGTTTCTTATAAAAAGCTCTTATTATTTTTATTTACATAGAGACAAATGAAAGAATGTGTGTGTGTGTGTGTGTGTGTGTGTGTGTGTGTGTGTGTGTGTGTGAGTAATTAAAAATATTAATTTGTATATAAACTATACCAAATAAATATTCACTAATATTTCTCTCTTTACAAGTACAGTATACAATGCATATAATAGACCACCGGATATAAGAAAGACCGAAAAATAGGAAATACAACAAACAACTAATCCGTGACAGTCAATTTTCTCTCTCTTGGTAACAGTGAGAGGAGACGAATAACCAACCGGGGCAATGGTCTATATATTAATTAAATCTGTGAAAGTGTAGCTGGCTAGGTCGATATCCTCAGCTCACCCACCTAACAATGCCGGAGCTGAATGTGGGGGCGGTTCTTCCTCTAAAATGTTTTTTTTTTCTTTTGTAACACGGAAATGAACACCAATAGTCTCTCTCTCTCTCTCTCTCTCTCTCTCTCTCTCTCTCACAACAATCGCCTGCACTTGGGAACTATATAGTAGTGAGGGCTTAATGGCACTGGAAACGAGGAGCTTAAACACACAGCCTCGTGCTTCAGGGAAACTGGCTCACGATTCTCAAAGTTTCATACGTTAAATTTTCCCCTTAACTGGTTCATTTAACCTGTGACATGAAGATAGATTCTCAGAACTATATACGTCCTATTTTTTCCCTCTCTGATGTTAAACACTCATCTATTGTAACTTCGTAGCTGGTTTACTTAAGCTACGACAGAAATTGGATTCTTAAATGTTTCTACGATAATTTTCTCGGTAAAGTGAGATGTAGAGAACATTTCTAATTGGTTGACTTAAACTACGACAGATATATTTATTTCCAGAAGATTCATACTTTTATTTTTCCCTTTACGAAGAAGTAAAAACTCGTTTAACCAATTTGTTAAGCAACAGCAAAAGATGGGAAGGAAACATGACGTCGAAATCACACTGAGACTCTAACATAACCACATCTGTTATTGTGGTCTTTCCTCGTCTGGATATCATTTCACCATCCAAAGGAAGATTAATAAAAATATCGACAGTGTAACATTCCTGCTGACTTTACCTTCTTGCATAAATTTCCAAAATCTAACAAGTTCCTGAGTGCTAATTAATATTCAGAAAACTTTCACTCCTGTAGCAAAATGAGCAGTTCCAACATTATCTCGTTAAGTGTAACAGCAGAGGAAAATGTGATGCCAAGAATAGGTCTTAAGTCTATTAACATGAATCTAATGAGGATTTAAGTTAATATTTATGCAAGGATCATTTTTTCCCAAAGTTAGAGAGATATTTAATCTGAAGTGGGATGCGCTTTACCTGTGAACGTAGCCATGTGTGTGTGTGTGTGTGTGTGTGTGTATATATGTATGTATGTGTGTGGTACGTCTCATGTGCGTCTCAATATCATGGCCACATCGTACATGACGTACACTCTAAACGAGTACATCATCAGCAACAACAACAGTTGTTTTATATTCGTTACATAAGTCAACACATTAAGGTCTCCGCCTCTGAGAAATAAACCTTTCGCATTAATTTATCTCAAAACTTCACAATTCTTAAACTTCTTTTGACATATTGATGTATCATAAATTTTTTTTTTTGTACCGGGGTGCGTTGGCTGAGTGGAAAAATAGCTCTACTCCTGTCCTTAAAAGTAGGTGGTTAGCATCCGAGGCAACCCCAGTGAACCCAATTGTGAATTGGTACAATTCAACGCAGAAATTCGTGGTACACTGGAGGTGTACAGTCCGTTGCACCCTTACTTTACGGCAGGTCGCTGTCCTAATCTACCCCATCATCAAAATTGAAAGTATAAACAAGGCAGCTTGACATCTGCTGCATGATGAGCAAGTATGGTGATTTTACATCATGCGACAGTAAGTGAGGTGATGATTAATCATGTATGAATTAGAAAAATATATAAATTTTCTTAATTTCATTCACGTTTCGAAGTGATGCTACTGTATTATTAATTTATAGTATTTCTTCACGATGCTCATTTATGGGTAAATGACGATACACATAATTTAAACAATATTTATTGTGTAAACAACAGCGCACCTAATAAATGTTTCCCCCCTTTGTGACAAAGATATGTCAAGACATGTTGACGTAAAGCAAACTGTAGGATGCCTCGCCAGGGTTATCGCTGTGGTTATCATGTCATTTACACATGTTACGTCAGTAGTATACGATTTCCACCAGCTTTGTATTCGCCACCAAAGCTGAGAGTGACCGACCAAGTATGAATCGGAGGGACGATAATATAATTTGTGACTGAAAGGTCACATTATCACCCTTTGCGACAATGGCTTCTCTAGAGAGGCCCTTGCACGTGACCTTGTCTTGTCCCCCACAACAGTGGTGTAGTGGATCACAGGATGGGAGGATACTGATCTGGGTAAGCTACAAGTGTCTCAATATAGGGACTGAGTCACAGCAGCGCTGATAGATGTTTGGGTGATAAAATAAGAGAAATGCATCATGACCCAAGTTTCTTATCATCCAATTTCAGTGCCACTAATTATAGATAGTTACACATAGCTAACCATAAAAGATGACAAGTTTATAATGGGTTCGACTAAATGTTTAAGTAATTAATTAGAATGATAATTGCAATAAAACAGAATTGTTTAATTTAGTAAATATATTTAATTAGATTACGCAGGAGTTTTAAGAAACTATGTATCAAGACAAACATTTTTGTCCAACACGCCCCTCTTTTCAACCATGGCGTGTTGCTTGACCGGTCAGCTAATACTCCCACTGAATACTGATGTGAGCCATAAGTATACACAATGTGTGACCATACTTATTCAATAACATTCATATCTGCTCCTTTGCTGGGCAAATCTAGGAGCTCAACGTTGTCCTGCCTCTCGAACCACCGTCGAATGACGCGGGCACTGTGAATTGGGAACCTATTCTGAAGAAATAGGCTGGGACTAGGCAACCAACGGCTGCTCCTGGCGTAAACACACACACATACGCACACAAGCATACACACAATCTATGTGTGTGTGTGTATGTGTGCAATAATAATAATAATAATTAACGGTTTATTGAAAAAGTTCTGCAGCCCGATGGATGAAAATATACATTGGACAAAAATGACTTAATACATACAAAGACATAGGGTGGGTGGGTCGTTTAACAAAAGCTTTCATTACTGAAAGAAGAAAGAACACTGATTGAACATACAAATTATTATAGTTTACAGTTGATGGCCCGGGCTGGTCATAAGACCATAAGGAGTCTGCAATAGGCTGGTTGGCCTGTGCATCGCAGCTCCTGTCGAGAGTAACTACCACTCTCTATCATCCATAATTCTATCTAGCCTCCTTTTAAAACTTTCCAGCTTTCCATCACTTACTACAATAGGGTGTGTCATACGGAGGCGAATTTATTTTTTTTTGAGTTTGAAAAATCGGCCCTTGGTATTAATGATGTAGTTCTATGTGCAGAATCATGTGATATCTTCAGATTTGAAAAGTTTTTATTTTTTGCTAGGTAAATTTTAACTTGAAATCTTATGAAAATTCAGTATTCCCACCCTTTTACCAACACCATTAAATAGTTTATTTAAAGTAAAGTAAATGTATCAGGTTAATTTATTAGGATGAAAATGATCCAGAATAGTGAAACGAATGATCTTGACACATTTATTAAATTTAATATTCCTTTAGAAAACAAAATCATCAAATACAAAACCGGTTTTACTACTATGACCTGGTAAGCGCAATACCATAGAGAACATGTCTTTTCTTGCTTCTGTTTCTACTCATCACCTCCCCTGCTGACCCTCACCTGAGCTCGGATGTAGCCTTCCCTCCTCTCCTGGTTGTAATATCGCGGACTGCTGGCCTCGCCACTTGCTGTACACAACGCCTATACCTGGGTGTGCGCGAGAGGGCCAGGCAGGACACATGCATGGGGTTGTCCAGGAAAGCTCTGACTTGAACATTGGTGAGGCTGCAGGTAAAGAGGGGCTCACCGCCAGCCTGATGTTATTCACAGATCATGAGATCAGTGAGGGTCTTGGCACCTAGATTGACTTCAGGAGTCTTCCTGACCCTGAAGGAATCGTCACCAACTGATCCGTCATGCCCAGATCCTCTCATAAGTCTCATATCCAAGATCTTTTTGACTGCCACTCTTCTCTCCTCCTCATCCTTACTGCAGAGCATTGTCTGCAGAACTGCCTCGGGATGAGCATACCAGGAAGATCTCCTCACAGTCTGCTCCACAATCTGAGCAACCTTCCTTGGCTGACTCCTCAGGAGCTCAAGCTGGAAGAGAACATGCCTCGAACCTTCGGAGAACGATGACTTGACCTTGGTGTTGAACCAATTTGGCAAGTAGACACTCACGATGAATTGGACAATAAGTCTCAGGTTGTGAAGCTGGTTCCCTTTCAGTTTAGTGGGCGACCCAAATTCTGCAGAACCTGAGAGCCGTTGTGAGCCACCTAGAAGATGAGACTGGACCTATCTGCAGGTAAGCAAGTCTATCAGGCATGACCCCCAGTTTTGATGGCACTGCAAATCATATGAGCCATAGTACTGGTCAGTACTCAGGTCGTCAATGACAGTATGTGCAAGCTCAACGAGTGGAGACCAGCAATGATTTTCCAAAGCTCGGATTTATTTCTAACTCATTGGCAGAGAGTCCAGCATCTTGCCAAGAGGACCAGGCCATCTGTTGTTTGAAAAGAGTCTTGCCATCCAGCTCCTGGATCAGATGTCTGGTGGCAACTCGTTGGTGTGGAGGTCACAAACAATCCAGACCAGCTTCCTCCAATCTTCGCTCCTGTTTGCCTGCCACCCTCTTCGTGTTGGTGCTGTCCTCCAATGGCCTGCAGGTTCTACGTTCCTCTCTGAGCCAGTTCTGTGTTATCTGCCACTATCTCCAGCTGGTTCCTGATGTCATCTTTCTCTGGAGTGAAATGCCTAAATGCTTCCCTCCTGGTTCACTGCAGCAGGAGTAGTGTTTTCCTTCACCATGGCGGGGAACAACTTGTCAGAATCTCCAACTTTCATGAACACTGAGTGTCATCCTTCTCCCATCAAAAGAACAAACAATTGATTCCATTTTTCTCTTATCCTTATCAAACTCCTCTTCTAGGTTGCAGCCAGTTTTTCTCCTGAGCTCCTTACTTTGTTATGATCTATCACCAGGTGAACATCATCTGGGTGTTATCAAACCACCGTCAACCTAGGCAGCTGTTGCTATCTCTGCGGATTTCTCTGAGACCAGTGTGGTGTCGCATGCTGGCCAGAGCTATGCTTTCGAGGATATCTTTCTATTTCGAATCTTATGCCTGGAAGGTTTGGGATCATTATTTTTCTGGGTTAGGGACAAAGTCACCATTCTCCTGAATCAGCACTCAAGATCAGCCATGGGAAGTCATTAAACTCCTGAATCAACGGCTCAATCATCGGCCTTTTTACCTCACCCTGGGCCGTCTCAAGTCTCTTTTCTCAGCAACTCTTCTCCTCTTCTGTCTCTTAGCCTCCTGTCTCTTGGACTCCGGAATATCTTGGCTGAAAATCATGAGAGCCCCTATACTCCTTGGTCTTCTCTCTCTGTGCTTTGACAAATGGTTCAAATCCTGGGAATCTTCAGTTCACGCTTGCAAATACAGGAGATGTGGGCCTCAGTTTACAGTCACGATCGCATCAAACTCAGGACTGAGAGAACTGGTGGGCACTTGCAAGTAAATTATGTCAAATAACTGGTCCCGTTGCTTGGCAAGAAACTGTCCTTAACTGCAAGTTTTTCCTCTCCCAAGAGAGATATCTCTTGCCTTTTACCCCAACTAGCTGAGTCTCTCACTAATCTTCTTCTGACTGTTACCAAATGGAAGCCCGAACTGAAGCGTTAGCCAGAGTGTACTGTGCCAAGACAGCTTTGGTCATAACATCACTGGCAATGTCTTTGTTTTGTGTAAGTTCTTTGGTTCTTTTCACTGGTTACCTGATTAAAACCTGCCGTATCTCAAAGCATCTCTCAATGTAGACAACTCCGACTTCAGGAGCTCTCTCCCAGACCCAAGATGATGACTGACAAAGTTGCTTACCTTGTTCCACTCGTCCACCACCCTATTTGTGATTCAGTTCCTTCCAATCCCCCTCCTAAACTTATCCAACTTAAATCCGTTGCTACAAGTCCTATGTAAAGGCCTGTGTCTTAGGGATAGAAATCCCTTGCCAGCCTAATGAGGATCATATAAAAGGAAAGTTAAGAACCATGGTTTTCTGAGGGATAAACAACCGTTTGAGATTGACATCTCTTTACTATGAAAATAACACAAAACTCTTGACACCACTCACACTAACATCAAATAATAATTACGGGAGTCAAACAATTACGGAAGTAAACAAATAATGGAGTCAAACAATTATGGGAGTCAAACAATTAATGGAAGTCAAACAATTAAGAGAATCTAACAAATTAACAGATATTTCCTACGGCGGCGACCCTGGGGAAGGATCTGGAAAGCAGTGATCCACTCTCAGGGTGAAGGTCAAGTCAGCTTCCCCACTTGGCCTCGGCGGCCGGTGTCTTGCTACACAGGAGAAACACCAGGGCACAGACGGTGAAGATGACGTGGCACCCGCTGTATGATTTTGCCGCTTACAGCGGCTACTTTATTGTGCACCCCACACTCATCCTGTGAGCGGTAGCGCAACAGGATTACAGAGTAGAGTTTACAAAGGGTCATAATAATTAACCCCCGTTGTCAGGATATTATGGCACTGAATGTTACACAGTATTTCAATTACATTATTTGTTTAGTTCTATACATAAAGGGTAACTTATTCACAACTGCGTGAGTACAGGCGTGTGAGGCAGTATGTCTGGCCTCACACTTTGTTATTCACATTTACGTGAGAAGTATTCAAGCACATTGTGTATTTGGTTCTGTACATGAGAATTGATATAGTTACTAAGTGCAAAAAAGTGGATACAATCCGCTGTAGTAGCTGGGGTAGGTGTCCGGAGATTGACAGTCGATTTGTGAAGGTCTGGGGAAACAGCCCACGAGTCCAGAGCCTCAGATGAGAACACAACCAGAATTTGAACGAGCACCGGGGGAAATGCAGCTGGTGACCGCTGGGTAGTGTCTGGTGTGTGTCAAGGCAGCAGTCACGTTCTCACCTCCGTTTACCCCCCCCCCCAAGTGGGGGACGCGAACAAGCAAGCGAGCGGCGAACAATCATCCTGCTCGTTTCCGCCCTTAGACAGCTCCCCCCCAAAAAATCTACTGTAAGGTAGATTAAAACTTAATATTAGTACACAAAGCATAATCATCCTATAACAAACGTTTAAATACACATAGCAAAATAATAAAGAAGGGTCACATCAAAAGAATAAGTAGTAACTTGATGTCCAAATCGTAAGGCCGTATCAAGGAACTGCACGTGGGATCCACTTCAGTCCAGGTTTAAGTTTGGGCCTATATCCAGTCGTAGAGGATTCTTCTATCCCGTCCGGCGTTATCGGAAACTGGCATCCGAGATCATCTGAGTCTGGCGCTTGAACTTCACAGGAACTCTGCAGGGTAGTGCCTCAACGGACTCCAGTTTGGGAACGTCGTCCAGGACATGAGCAATGTGGCTACTGCAATTATATTTTCGTAACAAATTAGCTTGATATAATTTAGGCTTCTTAGATTAAGGGGGTGAGAACAGTCCAACAAAATCTATAGCTACCCGAGAAAATCGTTCTGTAATGATGGGTAAGGGTTCAAGTGAAACAGGACGGACTCCACCCTTGGCAGACAAACGTGGGCACTGATCACAACTCCTACAAAAAGATCTAATATCCGCTCCCATACCTGGCCAGTAAAACTGATCAGCAACCTTCCTATAAGATTTCCTACGAGAACAGTGTCTTGCTAGAGGGCTCTCGTGAGCTACAGAGAGAATGTTACTACGACAATCAGCAGGGACAAGAAGTAAAAACTAACCTACTTTGGCTGGTCGCTTGAATGACACACAAGACCTATGTAACAGACCATCAATACAAACAAACTTGTAAACAGACCCATCTCTAACCTGATCCTCCTCCCCGGAAGTCACCTTCTCCCTCACCCGCGTCAGAGTGGTACACGAGGCTTGAAGCTTGGCGAACTCCTTGGGCGTCACAGTCAGTGGCAACAAATTCGGCAGAATCAGGGGATGCAGTCGTTTCACCTTCGCCGACCGTGTCTCCACAGCTTGGACCTTTGCTGGGGGCGAGGCGACGTCGGCAGGTGGCGAGGCGACGTCGGCAGGTGGCGAGGCGACGTCGGCAGGTGGCGAGAAAACGTCGGCAGGTGGCGAGGCGACGTCGGCAGGTGGCGAGGCGACGTCGGCAGGTGGCGAGGCGACGTCGGCAGGTGGCGAGGCGACGTCGGCAGGTGGCGAGAAAACGTCGGCAGGTGGCGAGGAGACTGGCGCTGATGGCGAGGAGAGTTATAAAGGTTCCGGGTCGTTAGGGTCATGAACTCCGGGAACATTACCAATGAGAACACTAGCGAATTTAATGAGACCTCTTACCACATTAGACCATAGGGGCAACGCAGGTAGCACCTAACAACAGGGAACTGGTCAACATGACCTAAATAATCGGCGACACAAACCTAAGGGCAGTTGGAGACGTCAGCGTCAGGCAGGGCTTCCTCAGAGACAATAATGCACGAGCAACCAGTGTTCCTCATGATAGCAGATGCCCAAGACCCATTTATTGTTCCGCTGACACAATAACGGGGGCAGCTCTGGTCTTCCAAACAGAATCCGACCTTGTAGCTGGGCTGATTAATGTCCGTAGATTTGAAGGCGCTCGGATTCCTGAGACAGCGAGAACGAATGTGCCCTTCTCCGCAGTTGTGGCACCGCACGGCCGGTGAACTACTCTTCTCTACTCCTGTGAATGGTTCATCGGAGGACGGAGGCTTCGTGTTCTTCACTGGAGGAGTGGGAGACTTGGGGTAGGCGTTGCGAGTGGACGCCCAGTTGGCAGCAAGTTCTACAGCTTCTCCACGCGTCGTTGGCCAGTGTTCCTTGATGAAAATTCTCAAGTCTGGAGGTAGAGAAGACAAAAACTGATCTAATACCATGAAGTTAGAGAGATACGCAAAGGTGTTCTCAACCTCTGACGCCTCTAGCCATTGATGAAACAACCGACCCAGGTGGATCGAAAACTGCTGGTATGTTTCTCCTACTCTAATCTTCGTTCTATGGAAATCAACACGGTAACCATCAGAAGTTTTGTTAAATCCTCGCACTCAGTAGGCTACCCAACCTTACAGTATAGCTATCTTGGTCCACACCAAGCAGCTCGGCTACCCGTTCAAACCTAACAAGGTAGGAGGCGATGTCTTCCCATTCACGATAAACAGGCTAACTAGGTTTTACCACATTATCCTGTATAAAGCCAGAGGATTCTGGTCTACTCGAAGCATTAATCCTACCTAGTTCTAGGTCCTTTTTTGCCTACAACTTAGCTAATTCGAACTCTCTTTCTCTATTACGTTCCTCTCTCTCGTTGTTACGTTCCTCTCTCTCTCTCTCTCGATGTTACGTTCTTCTTTATCTCTCTCTTTCTGACATTCCTCTATCTCTCTCTCCTTCTGACGTTCCTCCATCTCTCTTTCTGACGTTCCTCTCTCTGTTACGTGTCTCTTTCTCTCGCTCTCTCTCTCTCTCTCTCTCTGTTGCGTTCATCTCTCTCGGCAGTGTGTTGGGTGACCACATACTGACCAACCTCAGTACCTGTCAGACCCAGGGCCACCGCTTGATCTTTCAATTCCTCGAAACTTGACATAATGACACGAAAGGCCAAGAGCAAAAGTGACAAATTAACAACTTACCCCGCAACTAGCCAAAAGTAACTACTTAGTGGCTCAATCAAACCCGTAAATGATTTGATCTGGCTGGAGGAAACCTTGTTTCGCACCCAGTCCCGTTGAATCACCTCAGGGAAAACAAACCGCACCAGGTGAAACAACAACAAAATGCTATGACAGCATCCACAGTGCACCCCAACCAACACTAATTAACTTCCCTAGTCCAAGGGAGAGCAAAAAAAAAAAAAAAATAGCACAACAGAAGGAAGGGATAAGCACCAAACAACACTTATTTCCGGACCACAAACAGCGCACACACGGCGACTTACAACAAACACCGGAACGAATGTTAGCCCTCAAAAACCAAGGTCAGAGACAATCCTGGCAAGGTCGCCATTTGTAAAGGCCTGGGACTTAGGGATAGAAATCCCTTGCCAGCCTACTCAGGAGCTTATAAAAGGAAAGTCAAGAACCATGGTTTTCTGAGGGATAACAAACAACCGTTCGAGATTGACATCTCTTTACTATGAAAATAACACAAAACTCTGACACCACTCACACCAACATCAAATAACAATTACGGGAGTCAACAAATAATGGAGTCAAACAATTACGGGAGTCAACAATTAATGGATTCAAACAATTAAGGGAGTCAAACAATTAATGTAAGTCAAACAATTAAGAGAATCAAACAAATTAACATATTTCCTATGGCGGCAGCCCTGGGGAAGGTTCTGGAAAGCAGTGATCCACTCTCAGGGTGAAGGTCAAGTCAGCTTCCTCACTTGGCCTCGGCGGCCGGTGTCTTGCTACACAGGAGAAACACCGGGGCACAGACGGTGGAGATGACGTGGCAGCCACTGTAGTAGCTGGGGTAAGTGTTTGACAGTCGATTTATGAAGGTCTGGGGAAGCAGCCCACGAGTCCAGAGCCTCAGATGAGAACACAACCAGAATTTGAACGAGGAGCTGGAGAAGTGCAGCTGGTGATGGCTGGGTAGTGTCTGGTATGTGTCAAGGCATCAGTCACGTTCTCACCTCCGTCTAACCCCCCCCTCCCCAAGTGGGGGACGCGAACAAGCAAGCGGGCGGCGAACAATCATCCTGCTCGTTACCGCCCCTTACATTCTATCCCGCTCGGATATTATAAGAACTTCATCTATATCTCCTTTATTGATTCCTTTCACCCACTTAAATACTTCTCTCATATCTCCCCACACTCTTCGTCTTTCTTGGGAATGCAAGTTTAGTTTCTTTAATCTTTCTTGATATGGAAGTTTTCTAAGTCCCGGAATCATTTTCGTCATTTTTCGCTGCACTGACTCCAGTGAATTGATATCCATTCTATAATAAGGGCACCAGAACTTAACAGCATGGGGTTGGTCGTTTAACAAAAGGTTTCATTACCCAAAGGAGAAGGAACATGAATTGAACATCCGAATTAGAGTTTACAGTTGATTGCAAGGGCTGGTCTCTTGTCCTTCTGTGTGAGGTCAAATAGGCCACTTGGTGTAGTAACTCGTATGTAGGTGATCATGGACACACCGGATGGTGTGGTATTCACGTGGTGCAATAACTCGCCCTCAGGAGTTGATATGAAGGACCTCACGTAGTCATGGGGACACCAGGTGGTGTGGTGTGGTGTGGTGTCACAGAACCTCATTTTCTGCTAAGTGGTGTTGTGGTATATCATGGTCAGATGTAAAGCCGACCCACAGTTGTTCCTAGAGTGAACTGATTAACGCCGTACGGCCTGGTCAGAAGATGGTGGTCGGTTCCCAGGGGTGCTTATCTCACAAGTGGGTCAGAGCTCTCGCTGGTGCTGCCTAGTGTTAAATTCACTGGCTAAAACACTGTTCATCTCTGTTCAACACTAATTCCACTTCTTTCCGAAACGAAATTGTCACTTTTGATTATGTTGATATCCCGGTGGTGAGGATGTGTCGGGGAGAGGTACTTGGGGAATGGGCCAAACATTGGCCAAGGGGGGCAACTGCGCAGCAGCGCAGCAGGAGCAATGCCTGATAGGTCTTTACCCTCCGGTGGTCAAGTTAGTGTGTGTGTGTCTGTGTGTGTTTATGTGTGTGTGCGTGTGTGTGTGTGTGTCTTTGGGGGGGGGGGGCAAACTCTGTAACCGTGTCTTCAGCTACATGGAGCAGAAATTATGTACGAAGTTGCACGTATATCGATCAGTGATCCTCCCCATCCTGCTGTATAGCAGCAAGATATGGGTCACATACTCGAGTTACCTCAAGGTACTTGAAAACTTTCACCACCGTAGACTACGTTTCATCCTCCGAGTTTGCTTGGAGAACAAGAGAACAAATAACAGTATTCTTGTTGACATCAACTGTAGGAGCATCAAGGCTACCATTATCCATGAACAACTGCGTTAGCCTGGTTATATTACCCACATGGATGACAGCAGACTGCCAAAGCAGCTACTTTTACAGTCACCTAACGAATGGTGAATGTAACGCTGGCAGGCTACAGAAAAGGATAGTCTTAGACAAACCTGAAATAGTGGCAAATCAACCCCCTCACCTGGGAGACAATCACTCCACACAGTAACGCATGGAGAAGCACCACACGAGAAGGTGTCAGTACTCTCGACTTAGCCCGACTGTACACCAAGGCAGACAGGCGCCAGCACCAGAAAGACGCTGCCGCTGCCTCTCCCACATTAGATGTAGCCCTCCCACGTGCAACATCTGTGGACGTTCCTGCCGATCCCGTATCGGCCTTTCGAGTCACCTCATGGCTCACCAACGAAGGTGACATCCTTAATAACGCAAATCATTGTATCAACGCTCCCTCTTTCCGTTCTAAGGGAGGTGTATGCACCTACTGAAACACATTTATGATGTCGTCTGGCTCAAAATATCTCTACCTACTGTGACCATTTTTCTTTGTTTCCTCTGCTGTTCTCCCAACTCTACCAACTATTTCGAACTCTTTGACTATCTCACTTCTTGCCATGAGTCATTGCTATCCACACACCCCAACACCGAGATCCTCTACCTCGGGGATTTCAATGTACATCACAGAGAGTAGCTTGGCTATGCAAGGGATGACCCAGGTGGAGGTGAGGCACTCTCTTTTTCCCTACTTAATGATTTGGAACAAATAATCAAACACCCTACACGCGTTCCTGATCGTCACGATCAACTTGCAAATATTCTTGATCTTTGTTTTACCTCTAACTCCTCACACTATTCATTCTCAATTTCTGTCTCCTTAGGGTCTTCTGATCACAACCTTATTTCTATTCAATCAAACTGGGCACGACCACCTTCCCTACCCCCCTCTAAACGTTAACTATGGCACTATCGGAGGGCAAGCTGGCAATCCTTGCGAGAATTCTTCACCGATTTTCCTTGGGATGAATGTTGCTTTTTTACTCGGGACGCCTCGGTATGTGCTGACAGCATTCTGGGGTTATACAGGATGGTATGAGTGCATTTATCCCATCTTCTACCAAAACTTTCACATTACAATCATGGTTTGATCGCTCCTGCTCTCTTGCTTGCAGGGTAAGAGATAGAGCATATCGAGCTATGAAACTATCTCCTTCTCCTATTACCCACACAACTTTCATTACTTCTAGGAATCGTTGTAAGGCTATTCTTCGTAGGGCCAAGCGGAATTTTATTAAAAGAAAGACCGCTGTCTTGACTAATTCTTCCTCTAGTAATCCTTTGGTCCTTAACTAAAAACATATGTAACAACTTCTGCACTCCCTCTTTCCTTCCTCTCTTCCGACCCGATAACTCTATAGCCAACTCTCCCCTGACAAAGCTAACCTCTTTGGCACCTTATTATCCTCTAATTCCACCTTAGACGATTCCCACTCTATCCCTCCTACCCCTGCACCTCCTACTGAACCTATGCACTTTCCTATAATCTCCACTCGCAGGATTGCCGGTGTGTTATCCAGGTTGGATGTGAGTAAGGCGCATGGACCGGACGGAATACCCCCATCGTGTTCTGAGGGAGTGTGCTGAAGCCCTGGCCCCTGCGCTTGCTCGCCTCTTTCGCCACTGCCTCAAAACCCAAACTTTTCCTTCTTCTTGGAAGCATGCCTTAGTTAAGCCCATCCCGAAGAAGGGTGACCATTCAAATCCCTCTAACTATCGCCCCATTGCCCTAACTTCATCCCTCTCTAAGATTTTCGAAACTATCTTGAACTCCCATTTTCCCCGTCACCTTTAACGCAATTCTCTTTTGTCGGATCACCAGTATGGCTTTCGCCAGGCGAGATTTACTGGTGATCTGCTCTTCTATTGCACCGATCCATGGCAGTAGTTGTCGCGGGAGGGATCGATCTCTCGCTCTTTTTCTACCAGTAGTGGTGTCCCACAGGGTTCTGTTCTTTCACCTACCTCTTCCTTCTTTTTATCAATGATTTACTTCACACTACAACTAATTCTATCCATTCTTACGCTGATGATTCTTCTCTTCACTCTTCTTCACATTTTCCCCTTCCTCCTAACTCTCAAACTAGATCTGTTTCTAGAACTGATATCATTACTTCTATCAATGCGGATCTGTGCAGCATCTCTGAATGGGTAGGTACAAACTTTGTTAAGTTCAATAGTAATAAAACTCAATATTTACCAATTACACTTTGTAAATTAGACGATCTCCCACCAATTACATTTCAGGACGCTATCATCCTGTGTACAGATGCCGTAGCTACTTCACTCCTGAGCAGTTGCTCCAAGTATATAAGGGATTCATTCGTGCTAACTTGGAGTACTGCTCTCATATCTGGGGTGGCTCTTCTTCTGTTCAACTATTAGATAGGGTGGAATCAAAGGCATTTCGTCTTATTAACTCTCCTCCTTTAGTCGACAATCTCTCTTCCCTTTCTCTTTGCCGCAATGTTGCTTCACTCTCTCTCTTTTACAGGTACTTTAACGGGCAATTTTTCGGTGTACATGTATTTGGCATCCTGTGTACCGCCGGCAAGGCCGTGGGCTCGAAACACACGTCTTGCCCGCGGTGCCCACCGTTTCTCTGTGGATGTCGGTCAGACGAGAATAACCCGTTATAGTACCTCCTTCTTTCCTCACACAGCCAAACTGTGGAATGATCTGCCTTCTTCTGTGTTTCCACACTTATACAATCTGTCTCACTTTAAAAAGCTGGTTACTGGTTATCCGGCATCTCCGTGGTGTAAGTTAACACAGTATAACCTTTTTCTTCTCTATTTTCAATTTGTTTCAGTTCTTTTTTTCTCACCCCCCAGGCCCCGTTGTGGGTCGTTTGACCTGTGCCCGGGTGGGCTAATTCCCGTAAAAAAAAGAAAAAAAAAAGATGATCGTCATATTCGACTCCGAGTGGCAGCAAAATAGTAGTAGTAGTAGTAGTAGATTAGACGGTCCATTACGACAGAACGGCAGCACACCCAAAGTGATAGACTGCAACAACTGTTGCATCAATTGCCAGAGAACTTGAAAAAAAAGTAGCTATAGCGCAGGAGGTGGGCGCCTCAAACTGGCTCACAACGTTACCGATAAGGACAAAAAGCTTCATCCTTAATAAACAGGAATTCACAGATGCCAATGCTCTAAGGTACGGTAGGCCAGTGGAAAGGTTTGTCCTCCTAATGCGTGTGTGGCTCATCCAACGACATCGATCACGCCATGGTGTGCATGACGAAGTAAGGGACCTCACAGCAAATTTACTGAAGGAAATCAACCACGACGTCATGGTGGAACCGGCCCTCCTTCCATTGGACAGTGAGAACCACAGTTACATCCAACGAAGCCCGTGTAGACGTCATCACTCTAGGATTCTGGACGCAGGGACAGCGAGCCTTCTTTGACATAAAGATTTTCGATCCCATGGCCGCATGTCACTGTAACCTAGTTCTCGATGCTGCACACAGGAGGAACGAAAATGACAAGATCACGGCATATTGGGAGAGAATTCTGAATGTTGATCAGGGTAGCTTCACTCCTCTGGTGTTCACAACCTCTGGTGGGATGGGACCAAGTGCAAATGCGAAGGTGTTATCTGAAAGGAAGCAGCAGCCCAGAAGTTACATCATCGCCTGGTTGAGATGTCGACTGTCCTTCTCTCTGCTTAGGTCTGAATTGCTCTGCCTCAGGGGAACGATATCTTCTACCCCAAAGCCAACAACGGTCGCAGATATAATCTATGAGGCAACAGTCACTGAATGCCGCATAGATCTGCGGCTCAACTAACTCAACACTTTTGTATTGGGATATTTAAATTTAAGGTAATAAAATGGAGGCGAAGGTGTGACTGTTGGGGGAGACTGGAGGAAACGTTGAAAAAAAGTAGTAGTAGTAGTCCGTGATGTCAGGGTAGAACTGACCCTCCTTCCATTGGACGGTGAGAATTTCCAACATAGGACTTCAAACACATCCAATGAAGCCCGTGTTGACGTCAGTGCTCTAGGATTCTGGACACGGGGACAGCGAGCCTTCTTCGACATCAGGGTTTTTGATCCCATGTCCGCATGTCACCGTAACTTAGCTCTCGATGCTGCACACAGGAGGAACGAGAACGACAAGATAAGGGCATAGAGGAGAGAATTCAGAACGTTGATCAAGGCAGCTTCACTCCTCTAGTGCTCACAACCTCTGGTGGGATGGGACCAAGTGCAAGATGCTTCTACTGTACGCCATACTCGCGGACGTGCTATCCGAACAGAAGCAGCAGCCCAGAAGTTATGTTACAGCCTGGATGAGATGTCGACTGTCCTTCTCTCTCCTTAGGTCGGCTTTGCTCTGCCTCAGGGAAACGAGAGCATCGGCCCCAAAGCCGACAACAGTTGCAGATATTGACTATGAGGTAACAGTCACTGTCTGTCGCATAGATCTGCGGCTCAACTAACTCAACACAGTTAGGATAACTACTTATGTATTAGGATATTTAATTTTGAGGTAATAAAATGGTAGCGAAGGTATGGTTATTATGGGAGGATGGAGGCCATTTAAAAAAAATAAAAAAAGTAGTAGTAGTAGTAGTAGTGTATATATATGTATATATATATATATATATATATATATATATATATATATATATATATATATATATATATATATATATATATATATATATATATATATATATATATATATATATATATATATATATATATATATATATATATATATATATATATATATATATATATATATATATATATATATATATATATATATATATATATATATATATATATATATATTGTGAAGTAACTTTGTAACACTGAAATCCTACTTTACGAGAAAATACAACACAGAAAATCGAGAACACTGTATATTTCGACCGTAACCTACGGCCCTCTACATCACAGTAACAAGAACAACTATAGAGGGAGGTTTCGTTGGGGTGTCAAGTGATACAAGTCACATGGTTAGGCGCCTGGCCGCGGCCAATATCAGGTCTTGAGCTCTCAGGTAAGGTCAAAAGGTTTATCTTCTCCTACAGTGGGATTTATTTTTTATGATTTATGTGATAATACTAAAGTTCTTTAGTTATATCTTACTAACTTTGAAACTTTGAAATCCATATTTTTCTTAAGTTGTAATACTCCCGTAAGAACGTAAGAACATAAGAATGAAGGAAACTGCAACGAGCCAATTGGCCCATATTCGGCAGTCCCATTTACTCCCAACCCCTATCGCTCATATGTCAATCCAACCTATGCTTGAAGCTTTGCAACGTCTTCCAGTTAATTATGATGGTTGGTAACTTGTTCCACTCGTCCACTACTCCAATTCCAAACCAGTTTTTACCTAGCTCAC
>NW_024741901.1:8534214-8566714 GCF_018991925.1 Homarus americanus | reverse complement strand
TGTAGTGTTATATACAATACAAAGGAGATAAAATAACACTCTTAGTCTCCTCTCACCTGGAGTCTTACTGCCAAACCAGTAGGATAACTGAGCAGCGCAGCCCGTAGACAACTGCTGTCCGCTGGATATACTGTATATTCCTAACCGGCACCTGAGACACAAAGGCTGGTACTGTACTGTATATATGCATCAATAGACTAACCGGAAGGGATCGTCTTCAAAAGCACAGTATTGGGCTAAGGTGTCACGCTTAGACAGGTGATGAGCGATATCATGCGAGGAACAGTTACCCATGTTAGTCTCAGCTCTTGCCTTGATATCAGTGCTCTCTCTCTCTCTCTCTCTGGATGTTGATTCCACAGTCAACGTCCATGTCTTATTCTTCATTGGTAACAGTTGAGGAACAGCATAAACATGTCTGTATCATCTGAAATTTCTTTTATACGGGTGCGAGTTGTTCACCTCTCTAATATCCACCATCTATTGAGTGATGGTCACGTTAACCTCTTCATGGATGTTTATCAAGTCTTGACGTTTGATAAAAAGGTATCTACAGTGATTATGTCCTAACACTAACTCACTCTTCAACATCCTTCGCTGTTCTCGCTGATCTTGTATGCTCTTGGTTATTTCGTCATAATTTTTATGGTCATCTTAGTGTGTAATTCTCAATCAGCCAGATCCGTGGGTTCTCATATTTCAAGTTTAATCAAAATTTTAACAAAGGAACTTTACAAATCAATCTTTACATTTATGGTTATGTGAGCTACTAGGGCAGGGCAATTTAACACAGGATCTTTGAGAATCCATCTTTGTGTTATAACTCAAGTTAGTAATGTATAAACATTCAGATTCTCCAGCTTACAGGGAAATTTATTATTCGACATTAAGAATCCAGCCGGAAGCATGGGTGTGCTATTGTGCATGGCGCCATTAATTTAACATGTTTTAGTTGTTCGTGTGCAGCATCTCTTCTCAAGCTTCATTAATTTTCCTGCGCTTAGAGCAAATGTTTCTAAGGCTTTTACAGTTACTGCGGTTATGAGTTTACACACACTTTAATGGTTATTTGATCAACATAGGACATTTGCTCGTGGGCTCAGTCTTGTATGCATTTCCGGCGCATGTGTTATGTATATTTGTCTGTCTGTTTCTGTGTGTTTTAATGTGTTCATTCCCTCAGGTGTACATGTGATTGGCTCCGACGACCCTCCTCCTCTATTATTCAGGTGAGGAACCCACTTTTTTACCTCACCTGACTTTACCTGCTATTAGGGGAGTGTGTGTGTGTGTGTAATAATAATAATAATAATAATAATAATAATAATAATATTAATAATAATAATAATAATAATAATAATAATAATAATAATATTAATAAAAATAATAATAATAATAATAATAATAATAATAATAATAATAATAATAATAATAATTAAAGGTTTATTGAAAGAGCATGGCAGCCAGAAGGCTGAAAATATACAGTTACATAATTGGGGAATGGGTCTGAATTACAAATAATATACAAGTAACATAAGTGATACAAATATGATATATAATAACTAGATGGGGAGAAGCTCAAACTACAGGGCACTTCAACATTGTGACAGTGCAAAATGTAAAATTGACTGGGAGTGAATACATTGGTTGATTACAAGTTATTGAAAATCTTTACAATGGTTGGGTCTGGGCTGTTCTTATGGCGATCAGTTCGTACTCGTAAGGGCTGGATGCAATTGTGGTGTCTAACAACAATTCTTGGACGAGGGATCTCGAGTGGTAGTAGGAGCAAGTGTCGAGGACAGTGCAGAAGCTTCTCACCAAATTTGCAGATGAGGTCGTGGTGATGGTCAGAGAGAGCCGAGAGGGTCAGTGTGTTGAGCGCTTCTTGATATGTGGAGTAGGACGGGGAGAGAATAATCTTGCATGCCCTCTTCTGCACTTTTTCTAGGTGTTTACGTTGTGTGGCATTTAGGGAGGAAGATCAGGTAGGGGAGGCCTTGGTGAGCTTGGGAAGTATGAATGTTGAGTAAACACTGAGGAGCTCGGGCGCAGGAACTCCGAGGGATTTGAGTCGGCAGAGGAGGTGGAGACGGAAACTGGAGGATTTGACAACTTCACTGATGCGTGGTTTCCAATTTAGTTTGTTGTGTATGGTGACGCCGAGGAGCTTCGTGGAATCTACAACCTGGAGTGTGTTGGGACCTAAAGTAATGGAAAAGGGTGGGACAACGTCGGAGGAGAGGTTGATGTGCATAACCATGGTCTTGGTATGGTTGATGGTGACGTGGTTGTTGGTGGCCCAGTTTCGGAGACTATTCAATAAATCCTGAAGGGCGGTATAGTCGGGAGCAGAATTGTTGACACGGATCCCAATGGTGGAGTTGTCGACATATTTCCAGCGAGCAGGGGTTTCTCTTGGGATCATTGATAAGCATAAGGAAGCATAGTGATCCAATTTTGGTGCCTTGAAGGACGCCACAGATGAGTGAGTGAAAAGTAAAGACAGCCCCTTGGAAGTGTACAGCTTGGCGTCGGTTACTGAGGAAGTCTGTAAGCTATGGCATAAGACTTCTTCGAAACTCGAGGTCGATAGCTTTGTTGATGATTAAATTGTGGTCAAGTAGGTCAATGCCTTGGTGAATCCAATGAAGGCGACAGCTACAGACGTTTTTCGTTTTTCCAGATGGCTGAATATGTCGTCGAGAAAGCTGACAAAACAGTGAGTGGGGGAGGAAGTTTTCATATCACTAAATTGCTGAGGATCTACGGCGCCTGCAATATGAGCATAAGCACAGTCGAACACAAAACTTTCACAGATTAAGCTGGGTATTAGGGTGATTGCAATGGGTCGTTCCTGATTTAAGGATAGTGGGCAAGTTGACTTGGGCACTGGTGACACATATGAAATCTTCCAGTTAGCTGGGCATCTGGCTTGACCGAGGGAAGCATTGATGATGGAGCAGAGGGGCTTAGCTTGCTCCAGGGAGAACTCCTTGAAGAGTTTCATTGGTAAGTCAATAGGGGTGGTGGGGCGTTTTAACTTCAGTTTGTCCAGACGTTTTGCTACTTCATATTCTTTTACTTAGTCAGAGGAAAAGGGGGCTGGTATTTAAGCAGGAAGATTGGTTGTGCCAAGCTGATGGAGCGTCTGGCCTATAGTAGCGAAATGGTTATTTGATTGCTCAGCTGTGTCAACATTAGTGAGATGGCTAAGGAAGGGGATGGGGTTGTGTCTTATTGTTTAGTCCACAGAGCTCTTTCAGCTTACCATACCACTGACTGATGTTGGTCTGCTTCAGGTTTTACAATTTGGTTGGGTAGTGAGACTTCTTTGCAGTGGGTATTTCCCGTATGACTCGGATTTGAAGGGACCTGTCGCGGCTATGGTCATTGAGATAAAAGTGTCGTGATCCTAATATCCTTTATACCTGGGGAGTGAAACCTACCCCAAGTTATCATCAAATAAAGGAACACACAGGGAACACGGCAATAATTATCCCCACAAAAACCGACTCAATTGAATGTACTTGAATAAATAAGAATAAGTTGGAGTAAGTGAGTCACAAATGGGAAGATAATTAAATAATTCAATTAATGTTTTTAAAGGAGTACTGTCTAGCAACCATGGAATTTAAGGGAATAAGTGATAATATATTAAAATAAGAGTGATGCCGGAAGGGTGAAAATATACCGTTAAGGAGTTAGATCAAATGAATACTACTTAACATTAACTATATTAAACACAGACATTACAATATATACACAGCAATCACAACCAACTGGTTATTTCCTACCAAATAGGAGATTCCTTAACACCAGGATCCCTTCCTAGGCCTAACTTAACATGCCACTAATTACCAGATACCATTAGGGTATTGTAGATGACTGAACAAGGCACGTCTGTACTGGGCAAGTGTCGAGGCTAGAGTCCGTGTGGACACGTCCTGCCTATACCATGGTTTACTAGAGAGAGAGAGTCTCTGGCCACACAGAATATGAGTGAGAAGCGTCTTAGCTCACGTGACCCAGGACAGGTACCAAATAATCTTTAACTAATTAATACTACTCTTGGTTTGACTTAACAGAGTAACACAAATGATGCATGTTAATGACATACATAGATATACAATTAACCTAAGTAACTAATAACAACAATAAGATAACAGTAAAAATAACAAGTTATTAATAGCTTGTGTTGAGTGGAGGCGTAAACAGATACCACACGACATGCGTGTTCCTAAGAGTTACAGGCACGTGACACCTCCCCCCAAAAAGTGAGCTTACAACTAACTGGAAGCGAAAATGGATATACAGCTACAAAGTGAAAGTAATAACTAACACAATCAGTTTAAATCAATATGAAGCAAAATAATTCATAATATAAACACACGGCACTCAATGACAGAATAAAACAAAGAAATAATTTACCTACAGACATAGTTTCTAGATAATCAGACTCGAGAAAGTGCATCAGCCAACACGTTCTTGAAGGTTCCAAGTGTTCCCTGAAGAAGGCAGTGATGGGTAGGGAAACACCGGGTAACACTGAAGTCCATTTATTACCGGATAGGAGAGATACAAGTAGTGAGCAGCGTGCGCATGAAGTGCCATGCACGACCCACGGAGTCAGACTAAGGCGACATTGCCATATGGCAGCCTCGGGGCAATGTTGCCACATAACATGTGCATTGTTGCCACGTAATTACATACATAGATGCTACTCGGCACAGTAGCTTATATACAAGGTTGCTACTCGGCACAGTAGCTTATATACAAGGTTGCTACTCGGCACAGTAGCTTACATGCATAACCTACAGTTCTCTTTTCCGCGGAGATGGGAAATGTTCAAGTTATAGGGCTGAAGTGATAGAGCCCATCTCAAAAGTCTTTGGTTGGTATGTTTCATCCTGTCAACAAAAGTAAGTGGGTTATGATCAGTGAACACTTGAACGGGATAAGCAGTGCTGCCAACATATACTTTGAAGTTTTCTAGTGCCATGATCAGTGATAAAGCCTCCTTTTCAATGGTGGCATAGTTTTTTTAATATTTGTTAAATTTTCTAGAAAAATAACAGTGGATGAAGCACTTGATCACTCTCGCCCTCTTGCAGAAGCACAGCACCGGCGCCAGTTTCACTGGCGTCGACATGGAGAGTGAACTGTTTGTGGAGGTCAGGGGCAAGTAGAACAGGAGCATTTGCTTGCAGGGATTTTAGATTCTCAAAAGATTCCTGGCAAGCCGTAATCCACTTGAAGGTTTTCTTGCCACTCAGCAGGTCAGTCATGGGAAAGACAACGGAGGAGAAGTTTGGGCAAAAATGGCGGTAGTACCCCGCCATACCCAGCAACCTCATCACACTCTTCTTATCGCCTGGCACTGGATACTGTTGAATTGCCTCAATTTTGGCTGCCATATGCTGGACTTCCCCTTGTCCGACCACTGCCCCAAGAAAGTGACGTGGGCATGGCCGAACTCAGTTTTGACGAGGTTCACCGTCAGCTTGCTTGCAGCTAGTACGGAGAAGAGGGCTTGTAGACGACTCATGTGATCTTCCCAGGAACTGCTGAAGACGATGAGGTCGTCTAGGTAACAGCAGACACCTTCCAGACCAGACGTGATGTAATTCATGAGGCGTTGAAAGGTTGCAGGGGCGTTCCACATACCAAACGGAAGGACTGTGAATTGGTACAACCCCTCAGGAGTGACAAAAGCAGAGATGGCCCTGGAGCGTTCAGTCAGTCTTATCTGGTAGTAGCCCTGGAGGAGATCCAACTTGGTCACGTACCTTGCCTGTCCAAGATCGTCGATCACGTCGTCGATGCGTGGCAACGGATAACCGTCTGGTTCAGTGATAGCATTCACCTTGCGATAATCCACACGCAGCCGCATCGACCCATTCGGCTTTGGAATTAGAACAACAGGGGATGCCCATGGACTGATGCTGGGCTCCACGAGGCCCAGCTCTTGAAGACGCTGCACCTCGGCTCGCACACACTCCCGCTTGAAGGCATTAAGACGGTAGGGACGCTGTCGGATTGGCTTGGCACCGAACAGGAGTGTGGGTGATCACCAATTATAATAAGATACTCCTGTAATAGAGACTTTATATTATTGGATTGGTCACTAGAGAGATGGCACAACTTAGCACTGGGGTCCTCCAAGATAGTCGAGTTTTCAACTTTTTCACTAGACCCTTTCATTATTTCAGAAAAACACTGATCTTTATCATCCTTACACTCTGGCACAATGATACAAGTTGGCAAGGATTGATCAACACAAGCAACTGCTTTTCCCAGGGTTTCGTCACAAACATGATACGACTTTAAAAGATTGACATGGATAAGGCGTTTTTTCTTACGCCGTTCAGGGTGCTAATTACATAATTCACGGCCCCCTGTTTTTCTAATACTTCATATGGACCACTGTATTTGGATTTAAAAGGGTGATCATGTAAGGGCAGGAAGGCCAACACCTGCTCCCCCACTTGGAATTCTCTAGGTTTTGCCTGATGGGCCTTATCAAAATGCAGTTTCATTCTCACCTGAGCACACCTTAAGTTGGATTGGGCAAGTTCTACAGCCAGACGCAACTTCTCCTTGAATTGGACCACATATGAAGCTAAGGGCGTCGCCCTCTGGTCACTCAACCAACACTCTTTTAAGACCTTAAGAGGCCCTCGCACCTCATGTCCATAGACGAGCTGGAAGGGCGAGAATCCTAGCGACTCTTGTTTACTGTCCCGAACAGCAAACAAAAGCAGGTCAACTCCCTCGTCCCAATCCTTCCCAGTCTCCAGACAGAAGGTGCGCAACATGAGTTTTAGTGTTTAGTGAAACCTCTCTACCATCCCCTGTGACTGAGGGTGATAGGCCGAAGACCTGGACTACCGGACTCCCAGGGTTTGCATTACCTAATTAAACAACCGGGAAGTAAAATTGGAACCCTGATCAGACTGCACCACTGTAGGAAGGCCTACTTGAGTGAAGAAGTTGGTTAAGGCTTTGATAACATTCTTCGCTGTGATGCGGCGCAAGGGAATGGCTTCAGGATAACGGGTTGCACAATCATTAATGGTTAGCAAGAACTGATGACCACTAGGGGTCTTAGGTAAGGGACCGACACAATCTATGACCACCTTACTAAAGGGCTCTTCAATGACTGGGATAGGCTGCAGAGGGAATGGTTTGGCGCTGGGGTTCGGTTTCCCCGCTACCTGACAATCATGGCAAGTGCGACAGTAAGAGCTTACGTCTTTCTTCATCCTAGGCCAAAAGAACTGGGATAAAATTTTTGCATAGGTCTTTCTAACTCCTAAATGACCACCCACCCCATCATGAGCTATACTATGTACGTCCTGCCGCAAGGGTTTGGGAATAGCAACTTGATGATGAACTAACCAAGGGTGATTGGCAGGAGAATTGGAGGGACGGAACTTCCGCATTAATACCCCAGACCTAGTGTAGTAGCAATTTGATTCTTGCTCAGCTTCTGTCTCAGTAACTGACCTATTGAGAAAACCTACTAGCTCAGGATCCCCTGCTTGTAGCTCAATAAATTTAATCCTTGTGATGGGAGAGGAACCAAAACTAGTGATACCTGGATTCCTATCTCCATCAGAACTAATCTGGAGGTTATCTGGTTGTGGGGAGTCCTCAAAAAATTCACTGAGACCAAGATCAGTGTGGTCCGGCTGGATAAAATTATCCTCGGGCTTCTCACAGTCCTGGAGGGAAACTCCATCAACTTCACTAGTCTCCTCTACCTCTGTACTGCGGCTCATGCTATGGGTTACAGCACACTCAGGGAACAAACCTGGAAAGTCTACTTCTAACTGCATAGTATTATTCTCGGCAGTGGGACAAGATGAGACCATAACATTAGGGAACATCATGTCCCCAACGAGGTCATTTCCTATCAATAGAGCGACCCCTTCTATAGGTAAGCTATCTACTACTCCTAACGTGACATAGCCTGACATTATGGATGACCGCAGGTACACTTGGCAAAGAGGAATACGCGACCCACCGGTCAAACCGATCACAAGCACCCAGCTACCAGTATGGCATGAGTCCAGGAATGGAGCAGCTTCTTTTGTAACAAGAGATAAGGCTGAGCCTGTGTCTCTCAAGAGCATAAGACCTGGGAGCATAAGACCTGGAATTTACATTTCTATTAGTTAAGGAATAACGGTCAGCCACTGGACCAGCATCAGCCAGGGTACGGATACCTCTCTGATCCAAGTGTGCTCGAATGTCGCCTGGGATACATTTTCTAACTTCCTCAAGCAGGATTAGTTCAACAAGCTTGCCATGTTCTACATGGGCAGACTCACTTTCAATCCACCTCCGACAAAGGAGCTGTTTCTGCCTGAAGAACTCCACAAATGTTTGTTTGTCAGTCTTCCGGCAGTTTCGGAACTGTTGCCGGTAGGCTTCAGGAACAAGTTTATAACTATTCAAAACCGCGAACTTAACAAGGGCATAGTCTAGACATTGATCCTCAGAGAGGGCAGAAAACACATCTAATGCTTACCAGTGAAAGATCTATAAATAAGTTGAGACCATTGAGAAGCGGGCCACATGTTAAGTCGGACAATTTTCTAAAAATGAGAGAACTTGTCTGGTTATTCCTCATTAAATTTAGGAACACTGTTGAGACATTTGTCTACACTAAATGTTGAAGTATTACTACCTTGAGCCAAACCTCGT
Source organism: Homarus americanus (assembly GCF_018991925.1). Lineage (NCBI taxonomy): Eukaryota > Metazoa > Arthropoda > Malacostraca > Decapoda > Nephropidae > Homarus > Homarus americanus. The sequence continues at coordinate 8,558,002 of NW_024741901.1, read as the reverse complement.
TGTTTGAGAGTTTCCAGTTCCACCTCGAGCCTCTTCAGTTCAACTTGTAAGGCCAAATTACTTGGTGTAACAATTTGCCCTGAATTTCCCGACGGTTGGGCTGTGATTTTACTGCCAACAAGGTGGTTGAGGACAGCCTCTTCTAACCTAGCCTTATTCATGGAAGAGCGGCCTTCTAAATCATAATGATGAGCGAGGGATTGTCACTCTGCCTTAGTAAGCCCCTTCAGTCTTTCGGCTGAAGGTGAAGCCAAAAAGCTTTCCAGGTCAAACATGTTGAACTCAAAATCATAGCAAAAAAAAATGTAACCGTGGTAGCTAAGCTAACTAGCTAGCTAATCAATAATATTAAAATGCAATCAACTGTGAAACACAGCAAGGGAATATCCAAACACGTGGTACACAAAGATAAGGGTTAACTCACCAGTAGCTTAAGCAATAAAACAGGAGCAATATAATTAAATGAACACTGTGAACACAGCAACTTGCATCCAAAAATACTTAGCGATGAAACAACACCTAGCGAGTGAACAACACTTGATATGGCACAACAATGGTTAACTCCCGGACAGTCCCCACTTGTCGTGATCCCAATATCCTTTATACCTGGGGAGTGAAACCTACCCCAAGTTATCATCAAATAAAGGAACAAACAGGGAACACAGCAATAATTATCCACACAAAAACCGATTCAACTGAATGTACTTGAATAAATAAGAATAAGTTGGAGTAAGTGAGTCACAAATGGGAAGATAATTAAATAATTCAATTTATGTTCTTAAAGGAGTACTGTCTAGCAACCATGGAATTTAAGGGAATAAGTGATTGTATATTAAAATAAGAGTGATGCCTGAAAGGTGAAAATATACCGTTAAGGAGTTAGATCAAATGAATACTACTTAACATTAACTATATTAAACACAGACATTACAATATATACACAGCAATCACAACCAACTGGTTATTTCCTACCAAATAGGAGATTCCTTAACACCAGGATCCCTTCCTAGGCCTAACTTAACTTGGCACTAATTACCAGATACCACTAGGGTATTGTACATGACTGAACAAGGCACGTCTGTACTAGGCAAGTGTCGAGGCTACAGTCTGTGTGGACACGTCTTGCCTATACCACGGTTTACTAGAGAGAGAGAGTCTTTGCCCACACAGAATATGAGTGAGAAGCGTCTTAGCTCACTTGACCCAGGACAGTTGCCAAATAGTCTATAACTAATTACTACTACTCTTGGTTTGACTTAACAGAGTAACACAAATGATGCATATTAATGACATACATAGATATACAATTAACCTAAGTAACTAAGAACAACAATAAGATAATAGTAAAAATAACAAGTTATTAATAGCTTGTGTGGAGTGGAGGCGTAAACAGATACCACACGACATAAGAACATAAGAAAATAAGGAGTCTGCAATAGGCAGGTTGGCCTGTGCATGGCAGCTCCTGTCGAGAGTTACTACCACACTCTATCATCCATGAATCTATCTAGCCTCCTTTTGAAACTTTCCAGAGTTCCCGCACTTACTACAAAGTTGCTAAGCTTGTTCCACTCGTCCACCACCCTATTTGTGAACCAGTTTCTTCCTATCTCCCTCCTAAACCTAAACTTATCCAACTTGAATCCGTTGCTCCGAGTCCTATCCTGCTCGGATATTATAAGAACTTTATCTATGTCCCCTTTATTGATTCCTTTCACCCACTTAAATACTTCTATCATATCTCCCGCACTCTTCGTCTTTCTAGGGAATGCAAGTTAAGTTTCTTTAACCTATCCTGATATGGAAGGTTTCTAAGTCCCAGAATCATTTTTGTCATTCTTCGCTGCACCGACTCTAGTGAATTTATATCCATTCTATAATAAAGGCACCAGAACTGAACCGCATAATCGAGGTGTGGCCTGACTAGCGCAAGATATAGTTGCAATAAGACCTCTGCACTCTTGTTACTTACACTTCTATATATAAAACCCAATACTCTGTTTGCCTTATTTCGGACATTAACGCACTGTTTTCTAGACCGTAGGTCCGGTCTTACAAGTACCCCTAGGTCTCTTTCACAAGTCGATTTCTCTAGGTTGATGTTGTTAAGGCTGTATACATTATAAGTATTTGTTCTTCCAATATTAAGTACGCTTCACTTGCTGGTGTTGAATTTCATTTGCCATTTTTCAGACCACCCCTGCAGTTTATTTAGATCCTCCTGTAATGCATTTGCATCCTGCCCTGAATTAATTTGCCGCCCTATTTTGGTGTCATCCGCAAACTTGCTTATGTCACTGCTGATAACAGTATCTAGATCGTTTATGTAGATTATGAACAAGAGTTGGCCTAGTACTGACCCCTGGGGAACCCCACTGGTTACACGGCCCCATTCAGATTTAACACCATCTACGCTGACCCTCTGCGTTGTATCGGTGAGCCATGATTTTATCCAATTTAAAACTTTCCCCTCTATACCATGAGCCTTAATTTTTCTCAGAAGCCTCTGATGCGGTACTCTGTCAAATGCTTTGCTAATGTCTAAGTAAATAACATCGTAATTTTCGTTATTATCTACTACCTCGAAGACTTTCGTAAAAAACGTTAGCAGATTTGTTAGACAAGATTTTCCCTTTGTAAACCCATGTTGAGAGTAGTAGATCAATTTGCTTTTCTCTAGATGCGATCGGATGCTATCTGCTGTAATTGATTCAAGAAATTTCCCCACTACTGACGTCAAACTGGTCGGCCGGTAATTTGACGCTGATGCTCTGTCTCCCTTTTTGAATATGGGTACTACATTTGCCTGTTTCCACAAGTCTGGCACAACTCCAGTGTCTAATGATTTTGTAAATAAGTTTACGAGGGGTCCGCTAATCTGTTCCCTACACTCTTTCAAGACTCGAGGGAAAATTTCATCCGGCCCTGGGGATTTTGTTTTCTTTAGTTTATTTATCTTCTTAAGACATCCTCTTTTCTGATAGTGATATTCTTTAATTTCTCTTCTTCCTTTCCCTTAAAAATCAGTTCCACCTCTGGAATTTCATCGCAAATTTCTTCTGTGAAAACTGATAGGAAGTAGCTATTCCTAAGAGTTACAGGCACGTGACAAAAGGCTATGTCTCTCTGTGGCATAAGTCTATTGATCCTAGGTGTGATCCAGGGCAAGTCAGCTGGGTGAGATCTGATGGGCTTCTCAGGAAAGAAGTGGTGGTGAGCTTCCGTAGTGGTGTTGTTATAATTTATCCATTTTGTGTCCACGTCGTCCACACTAAGTACTTCAGTCCAAGGATGGTGAACTATCCACTGCCCGAAGAGTGTTGACGTAAGGTCTCTGTATTTGAGTGGGAATGGCAGCTGTGGACCAGAGCACTGATAGGTATGTGCTATTCCCAATAGAAGGTACCTTCATGCTAGGGATGGGGTGCATCTGTCTAGGGATGGGGTGGCAACACTTGCTGGTTCTCTCGAGAGGGCAGTTCAAAAGATGTCGAAGTCCTTAAACTGCTCAGAGAACATGTGAGCACTGGGGTGGAGGAGACTGCAATGGGAGCGGGTAAACAAAGTGAAAGGTTACAGGGAAATAGTGCTAGGAATTATGTCAAGACTAAATTAGGCAGGGAGTTAAAACATAAACGCAACAAAGAGAGGACTCAGAACACGAATAACTTAAATGTCTGCAACGCAAACAGTAGAAGCATGAGAAACAAAATAGATGAAATCAGGGCGTTCGCATGTACAGAAAAAATTAATATCATAGCATTCACTGAAACATGGATAAACTTAGACTCACGTGAGTTACCTGTCGAATACCAAATTGCAGGTTACAAGTTATTCCATACCGATAGGCAGATTAGGAAATGATATGGAGTAGCAATTTATGTCAGGGATAATCTTAAGTGTGAAATAAATAAGGTAATAAAAACAGAATGGAATACAGAAACAATTTGGATAGACATAATCGAGGGTAGGGAAAAATTAATCACAGGAGAAATATATAGACCTCCATAATCTTGATAGAGTTAATGAATGACTTATTTGGGATGAAATGAGCAGGGTTTTCATACATAGCAAAGTCTGTATAATAGGCGACTTAAATTTAGCCAAATAGATTGGATTGACCTTACAGGTTACTCAGAATCAGAGGATTTTCTTGAAACAATCCAGGACTGTTTCCTGAGCTAACATATAACTGAACCCACCCGGGGTAATAATATACTCAATTTAGTTCTGTCAAACAGAAAAAACCTCATTAGTAATGTCGAGGTAGGGAACGAAATTGTTAACAGCGATCACAAAGAAATTAGATTCCAGTTAAAATTTCAGGGCAGCCGTAAGGAAAATTCCACTAAAGACCCACATTTCAGAAGGGCAAACTTTGATAGTTTGAGGAGGCAGTTGAGAGAAGGGGTATCACTCTTGGGGTTGAACTACATGACCTCACACAATGTATCTACAGAGGGCGACCTCACCTTACCGGGAGACCTGATAACGAGATCTGAGGTTATATATATATATATATATATATATATATATATATATATATATATATATATATATATATATATATATATATATATATATATATATATATATATATATATATATAAATCATCTTGATAAAATCACACGGGAAAAGGGAAACAACGGAGCACCTTAGCTTTCGTCTTTATTCAAGACATCTTCAGAGGCAACTGGATTACATGGACAGAGAGAGGCTTAAATATACAGGGTGACCTTATTAAACATGAGGTCAGGTCATAATGATGTCATCCACTAATCCCCACACCAACACCAACACACACGTAGAGGAGCTTAAGAGAAGGGGGCGACGTGACTAGTCAGGTCAGGTCACAAATAAGGGACCCACTAAATAACTATCCTCCATCTAGATCAAAGGTTTTCAAAGCATTTTTAACCTTGGGCCACTGATAAATAAATTTATGTAACATATTATCAGTTTTGAACTGACCATCACTAAGGTTTATTGATTTTAATTCCTTAATCAAACTAGCTTCAACCAGAAGTCTTTCTGTGACACAAGATGATTTGAACACTTCCAAGCTTTTTTCCCAAGCAATGGGATGATTATTATTCCTAACATGAACGAACAGGGCACTGCTTTCAGATGCTGTTCTGATATTGTACTTATGTTGTTTGATTCTGAGCTGCAGTGTTTTTCCTGTCTGTCCTACATAATTACAACTACATTTGCTACATGGAATACAATAAACACTTCCAATTACATTCAAACTTGGGCTATTTCTTATTAACATATTGGTAATGGTTGAGTCATACTTGAAAACAACATTAATATTTAGTAGCTTGAGGGACCGAACTAACGGGACAAATTCATTACGATAGGGCAGAGTCAAAATATTCTTAAGTGTAGGAATTTGCCTGGTTTGAGAGGAATGAAAGGATTTTTTAGCCCTTTTAAAACAACGATCAACAAACACAGAAGGGTACCCGAGTTTCTGTGCAATGGAACGAATGTGTTTCAATTCATCGTCAATAAATTCAGAGTCACAAATACGCAGACATCTTAAGAACATAGCAGAAAAAAATTACATTTTGGGAGACTCCAGGTGATTCGCTAAAAAGTGTATGAAACTGTCTACCTGTGTGGGCTTTCTGTATACCTTAAATTTGTAGTTTTGGCCATTTCTCATGATAAGCTTCTCAAGGAATGGAAGGGATCCATTTATTTCTCTTTCAATTTTAAATGTGATACTTGGGACAATATAGTGGACTTTATTCCTCCATGGTATAGGTATGTAGATGATGTTCTTTGTCTTTGGCCTAGAATCAGTGACCCATTGCAATTTTTAGACAAGCTTGATATTCTCTATTGCCCCCCAAGCCTGGGCTCCCCCCACTTAGTCTAAGTGGGTATTAGCTTCTCAAGGCAGGGGTCGCATGAGGACCAGTCTCATTCTTTGTCGCCCAGTAAGGTCTGCTTGAGGGCATTAGGGAATGATTTCCTGTGGTCAGCAACTGCCTGCAGTAGATACTGCAGTTGCTGTTCGTCCTTGGTGATGCGGCCTGAGAAATCTTGGACTAAGGCTACTCCTCTTTCTGTATGAGCATTGATCACAGACAAAGCTTGTACACTGGCTTTTGCATTTTGGAAGCCAGGATCATCTTTCCACTGTTCTACTGGGAGGGCCAGGAAATCTGTATTCAAGTTGAGCTTTTTGAAAATGACTTTGTGTTCTTTGTCGTGAAATCATATAGGTTCTTCACTTGGAGTGTGTCTGGATTGATTGTAACCCGTTTGACATGCTTTTCTTCTCCAATAACGATGTTCATAGCTTCCAACATGGGGACCTTCACTGCTGGGAGAACATCGTCATCAAAGAAGGCCAATGCAAACAACTCTTCTGACAAGTACCAAAGGTGTCTCATCATTTTGTGGAAAGTTGCTTTTGATATGGCATCGCTGATGGTACTGTAGTCTTGTAGAGCTTTAAGCAACATCAGCTCTCCTTTTGGTGCCTTTGCAGCAAGTGGAGCAGTTGTCCAAGCCTCCACATATATTCGGGCAAAGAAAATGCACAAATCTCTTAGTCCTCTGTTCTCCTTCGGAGTAAGCTTAAACTGAGAACGGATTAACCACACTTTGAAGGAATAAATGGTCTTTGCCATCCATCGTGCTTGGTGCATTGCACCAGGAGCAGAAAATCGTACTCCCCGAGAAGGTGATGTGCCAAGGAAGATGGAGGCCAGCTCTAGTAGCTCTCGATAATCATCTCGAAGTTGTGATTCCAATAGAGCCTTCTCAATGAATTTGGTTAGATCGTCCCTAACAGCTCTGACCGATTCTTCTGCCAGTTCGTCGGTGGAGGAGTCTTCAAACTTCTGCTTGTCAATTTGTTCCCATTTGGCTTGGAATCTTCGGAACAGCTGTATGTCAGGCGCAGCTGAGTGCCCCATTACAGCTTCAAAAGCAGCTCCAGTTACAAGTTCTAGTACATGGTGGCGGCAGGCAAAATATAGCAAATCACGACCCAGCAACTGCTCAATTTTGACACACGCACCCTAGTGGTGACCAGTATTTGAGCTTATTGTATCAAAACATATACCATGCACGATGTCTGCAATGTGCCATTGCTGCAGCTTTTGCTTGTTCATCACCGGTACCAGAGGGAAGTTTTGGAACAGCAAGAAGTTGGGAGGTGCCATTGCCTGAGACAAGAACTGGGAGTCTGTCAACATGGCCCCTATGCCCCGTCAAATCAGGCATCAATTTACCATCCCAGTGAACAATTAAAACTGACTCTGGTTTGAAGTTTGAAAGGATTTCAGCTGCCCTGCTACTGCGATGATGCTGATGTTTCCTTCTGATGCTTGATCGATTCAGAATCAATTCACTGACATCATGGCCCAGACTCCGAGCAGTTTGGGTGACAATGTGCATGGCCATTCTATCTGAGGACTTGGTCCGATCTAATGCTGCAGAAAGTTCTGGAGTAAGAACTTCTTTTCGCCCACGCTTCTTGACAGTAGGTGGAGTTCGAAGTGCTGATGGGACAGGAACTGTGTTGCATTCCTCAGAAGATGTACTACAGCTGTCCAAGACAACGATGGCCTGGCATTTTTTGGCTTCTTCCTCTGCACTGTCTGCAGCCAACTTCCTTTTCATTGCTTTCTTGAGAGTTTTTTCTCGTCGTTTCTGTCTTTTCAGGAATACTTTGTCAAGAGATGACATTGCCCCACGACGCCCTTTTTCTCGTTGCGCTATTAAGAAATCCTTATCCTCCTGAACTGTCATCATATTCAAAGCATTCACATGTGCAATGTCCAAGAGATCTTCAAATGTATCAGTGAACTCTTTCTCTTTCTGCTTTTGAGTTTCTGTTTTTCTTGAATAGTTCTTTATCAAACTACTCCACTTGTCAAACATTTTGTGCACTTGATTCACACAATCTGGTTTGTGGTGTGTGGGAATGTTTACTTTTGTCCAAAATTGAAAAACTTTGTCTGTGACTTCCCCACCTGCCACTCTGATGGTTTTTTCTGTATGCGATGCAGGTTTAAAAAATACTGTAACACTTGCCTGTTTGAAGGTAACTTAGGTCCCTGTAATGTCATCACATAATGTCTTTATCAAATACACATTTTCTCGTGTTTTTACTCCTGCATTAGACATTTTGACCTGAGGAATAAAGAAATTAACTATGAATATTAATTAATAATGAGAATATAAACTGCAGAACTATTTCTAATTTCCCCAATCATCAATCACGACCAGCAAAAACTCACCACAATCGTGCCAAATGCGACTCACTAGTGGTGGGCGTAATCGGCTACAAAGTAATCGACTACATCGATTACTTAATATTTGACAGCTGTGAGCGACCTCTAAATATTAATATATTTAAAAATAACTCAACACACACAATGTTTTTGTCCAAAATATACACTTTTAGCGGGGTTTGTGATAAAAAATTCCAAAGATGAAAAATAAGGACCACCCTAATATATATATATATATATATATATATATATATATATATATATATATATATATATATATATATATATATATATATATATATATATATATATATATATGATCGTTGGCCCTTCGTGACCGGTGGCGAGTCTGGTGGTACAGTTTACAGAGGCGTGAAAGTTCGAACGCTCGTGCTTGGCTAGTGCCAACCGCCGTCCGGCTGACAGCACACAGCGACATCGTTTTCTAGATGGTCGTGGTTGCTATAATCATGGTCATGGTTGTTATAATAATGGTCGTGGTTGTTATAATCATGGTCGTGGTTGCTATAATCATGGTCATGGTTGCTATAATCATGGTCGTGGTTGTTATAATAATGGTCGTGGTTGTTATAATCATGCGTGGTTATATAATCATGATCATGGTTTAGCAAAAATCATGGTCGTGGTTGTTATAATATTAGTGGCGTTTGTTATAATCCTTGGAGTCGTAGTTTATTTATAATCATGATCGTGGTTGTTTATAATCAGATTAGGTTTGCTATAATCATAGTAAGTGGTTGTAGTCATAGTTGTGGTTGTTACCGGTAGCCTATTGGTTTATTTATAATCATAGTCGTGGGGAATATAATCATGATGCGTAGTTTGTTATAATGGTCATGGTTATTATAATCATGGTCGTGGTTAGCATAATCGTAGTGCGTAGTTTATCAATCATGTAAACGGTTGTTATAATCATAGTCGTGGTTGTTGTCATGGTCGTGGTTGTTATGTCATAGCCCGTGGGGTTGTTATAATAATCAAGGTCGTGGTTGACGCAATGTAGTCGTGTTGTTATAATCATGGTGCGTGGTTATTATAATCATATAGTGGTTGTTATAATCATGGTCGTGGTTGTTATATTCATGGTCGTGCTTGCTATAATCATAGTCCTGGTTGTTATAATCATGGTCGTGGTTATTAGGTACTGTCAGTATCTAGTATACTAAAGGAAGGAATAGAATAAAGATTAGACTGATTAGTAAAAGAAATATTCGCTATAAGGAGAGGTTAAAATCATAAAGAAAATATTATTATGACTCACCGATGATCATTCCGAGATAGTTTGGAATGCCCGTGAATTTTTGTGTGGTCAAATATGTGTGTCTTATCCGTTGTTGGCGTGTGTCTGCCTATTTGTCTAATGTGAACCATTCAGTCAGCTGTCTGTCTGTCATGTTAGTTGCCATATTGTCTATTTGTGCATGTATGAATATGTCTATTTTTGTCAACCTCCTGTCTGTTTCACTGTCCATAGTCACCCTGTGTCTATTGTAGTCATCTTCTCCATGCATTCCTGTTATTATCATTTTATCTCTTCTCCTTTTCCATGTACAGTCACCCACAGAAATAAGTATACACTGTAGCTGTAAGGTCGTCTGGTAACATTGAAACTGCTCATCCAGTCGCATGATGAAACTCAGCTCCCCCCACCTGTTATCTCTAACTATTTTCTGTTTCCCCTTCTTTATTCTTCTATTTAGTCATCTTCCTTCCTTTACTAAACCCAACAACATTAAAAAAAAGTAGATTAAGAAAAAAAGTGGAGGGAGGAGAAGGGAGCCGTACGATAACTGCAATCGTGGGCTGACAGAGTACAGCGAATGAGGGTGCGCCAAGTCCGTAGACTTGCATCGTTTTCCAGCCTAAATAAAATGGTTAATTAATGGCTTCCTAACGAAACCATCGATATGGAACCAGGTTTGTTCCACTCTGCGTTTTTTTTGCGATTTTTCCACCAAGTTTGATGAAAAACGATTGTGCCGTTTCGGCTGCCCAGAACAGACACACACACACACACACACACACACAAACAGACAGACAGACAGACAGACAGACAGACAGACACACGCCTAGCCCTATAGTTCCCAAGCGCTTTCGTATAATTCACATCTTCAGGGGTGAGTACAGGCTAAGGAGAAATACATAACAAGGGATATACATATATACAGAGGATGGTGAGATCAAGTCCACAATGGTCAGGTATTAGGTAGTGACCTTCCTAATCTTCTAAAGCACCGCAGCAGTCGGTAGTCAAGTCAGAGGGTAAGATGACCCAACCTTCTCACCTGGTTACAAATCTTCTTAATTACGTAATTATCCAGTTTGTACATACCATTACTCAAATTCATGTTGACGGATTCGGTATGTTTAATGAGACTGGATTCTATAATTGCATTGCATTGACTGGGATAATGCCTCCTCAATATTACCTTGTAATTCAATTGAAAGTAGGAACATTATAGAATCCAGTCTCATTAAACAGTAATCGACCAGGACCAAGCAGTCCAGTACCCTGCAGAATTCCTTAATTCTTTGGAGCCCTCTGGAATGCCTCCTCACCACCTCACTCTCAAGATTGGAACTCCTATAATGCTCTTAAGAAATCTTGAACCACCAATCCTCTGTAATGGCACAAGACTCGTGGTGAAGAATATGATGCCACATGTACTGGAAGGTACAAAACTGACAGGAAAAGCTAAAGGAGAAGACTTTTTATACCAAGGATACCCCTCATCACCACTGACCTGCCATTTGAGTTCAAGCGACTTCAGTTCCCGGTTAAAGTGAGCTTTGCCATGACCATCTACAAAAGCCAGGGACAGTCCCTAAAGATGGTTGGCCTAAACCTGATGTTTCCTTGCTTCTCTCATAGACAGTTTTATGTTGGATGCTTCAGAGTGGGAGCTGGCAAAAATCTGTACATACTTGGTGCTAATGGCAAAACCAAAAATGTGGTCTACCTAAATGCACTACAGAGAGACAATGTGGAGCCTCCTGGAAGGTGGCGTCCTACCGTGGCCTCGCAAAAGAGCTGCCCCGAGGGCGGCGATTCCGCTAGTATATATATATATATATATATATATATATATATATATATATATATATATATATATATATATATATATATATATATATATATATATATATATATATTTTTTTTTTTTTTTTTTTTTTGCTAGCTAAAAGTAAATGAATTTAAGTAAAACGGTATTATTGTATTATTTCTATATATAAAACATAACGAGTGAAATAAAAATGATCCACAGGGGATTACAGTTTACATGTACAACACATATACTGTATGTACCATGAATAACGTCCTCACGTGGTTGACCATGAATACTGCATCTGTATGTTAACATTGTGGCCATACAGGAATTACAGAATATAAAATACAGAAGTTTTATTTTAATGATGAACCACACCTACTGGAAGCTGCTGCATATTTATGTGGAGATTTTTGTGTGATGACTGTGTTGGTGTGTGGTGACTCTGATGCTGATTGTGGTGGTGACTGTAGTAGTTGTGGTGTTGTGGTGGTGACTGTAGTGGCTGTGGTGTTGTGGTGGTGACTGTAGTAGTTTGGTGTTGTGGTGGTGACTGTAGTAGCTGTGGTGTTGTGGTGGTGACTAGTAGTTGTGGTGTTGTGGTGGTGACTGTAGTAGCTGTGGTGGTGACTGTAGTAGTTGTGGTGGTGACTGTAGTAGTTGTGGTGTTGTGGTGGTGACTGTAGTAATTGTGGTGTTTTGGTGGTGACTGTAGTAGTTGTGGTGTTGTGGTGGTGACTGTAGTAGCTGTGGTGGTGACTGTAGTAGTTGTGGTATTGTGGTGGTGACTGTAGTAGTTGTGGTGTTGTGGTGGTGACTGTAGTAGTTGTGGTGCTGTGGTTGTGACTGTAGTAGTTGTGACTGTAGTAGTTGTGGTGTCGTGGTTGTGTCTGTAGAAGTTGTTGTGGTGACTGTAATAGATGTGGTGTTGTGGTTGTGACTATAGTAGTTGTGGTGGTGACTGTAGTAATTGTGGTGTTGTGGTTGTGACCGTAGTAGTTGTGGTGGTGACTGTAGAGTAATGTTCAGCATGCTAGCCTAGCAAACGAGCGGGCCCGGGATCGATCCCCGGGCAGGGTGAAACTATAGGCAAGTTTCTTTACACCAGTTGCCTCTGTCTAACCAACAGTAATTGGGAACCTAGATGTTAATCGATTTGCGGATCGTGTAATGGTTATCCAGTGCAGTTGGCGAGTTGTCCGGTCTTTTCGGACTATTCCTTGACAATGGGTCATGCAACTCGTTAACTCAGGCTGTGGTTGTTGTTTTGGCGATAGCTTCTACACCTTAAACAAATTCACGCCTAGGTGGCCCTTGGGCCAGCCATCCTCATACACGAAGGGTAACCATTATATTATAGTGTGTGGTGTTGTGGTGGTGATTGTAGTAGTGTGTGGTGCTGTGGTGGTGACTGTAGTGGTATGTGGGATTTGTGGTGGTGACTGCAGTAATGTGTGATGTTGTGGTGGTGAATGTAGTAGTGTGTGGTGTTGTGGTGGTGACTGTAGTAGTGTGTGGTGTTGTGGTGGTGACTGTAGTACTGTATGGTGTTGTGGTGGTGACTGTAGTAGTGTGTGGTGTTGTGGTGGTGACTGTAGTACTGTATGGTGTTTTGGTGGTGACTGTAGTAGTGTATGGTGTTGTGGTGGCGACTGTAGTAGTGACTTTAGTGGTATGTGGGATTTGTGGTGGTGACTGTAGTAGTGTGTGATGTTGTGGTAGTGAATGTAGTAGTGTGTGGTGGTGACTGTAGTAGTGTGTGGTGGTGACTGTAGTACTGCATGGTGTTGTGATGGTGAATGTAGTAGTGTATGGTGTTGTGGTGGCGACTGTAGTAGTGTGTGTGGTGGTGTGTGGTGTTATGGTAGTGATTATGGTGTTATGATGGTAGTTCTCTCTCACATGTACCTCTAAGTGTGTCTCCTCTCACTCCCACTTCAAGTGACGCTCCGTGGAAAGACTAAGAGAGAGAGAGAGAGAAGAGGGGGGAGGGGTGAGAGAGAGGGAACTCGTGTCAAAACAGATCAGTTATCCACCCAACTGGAGACCCTCGCCTCTTTATACACGCATTCACCTCAAACTGGGTAGAAAGAAATGCCTCACTCCCCGATAGAGTTTCTTTACTAATGTCTACTCCAATCTAGCCACCATCTCTGTGTGTGTGACAGCTTAAGTGAGGCAAGTAAATTCGCTCTCAAATCTTGGGCGCAAAGAATAATTTTAGGGAGGAGTTTGTTGAAATTATTACACAATCTCTCTCTCTTTCTCTCCCTCTCTCTCTTGGAGCCGAAATGAGATTTATGTATGTCTTTAGGTCTGTCTAGTTAAAGGAGATAATAGAACTTACGAACCTTTTAGAATCCATTTAATTGAGATATTTACTCTATACTGTAAACGTTCCTAGGTCTCCGGGTAAGGGGATAAATTAGTTTATGAAGTCTTTTTTTCATAATCCGAGTGAGACAGTTAAAGACATTCTTCGTTATCCAATGGTTCTTTGAGACTCACACTCCCTACGAACTATAACCATTGGCATACGATGTGATGTTGAAGGGCAGACAACTCTGTCACTGTTGCAAATTGCCGAAGTTCTCCTCATCACCTTTCATATATAACTCGAAATAGCTCTCAGAGGAACTTCCAATCATAGAGATTTTCCCCAGCTCTTATATTTCCTCCAATGATCAAAACATCCTGCTTCCTTTATCTTCAATCAGTGATAAAAGGAAGACACCTCGGCGATTATGCTTAAGCTTGTCTGATCTTTCCTCTATGGTGTACGTACTCCAGTTATATATGTTCTCATTTTATCCAATTAGGACGAAAAAATTAATGTCCAATTCTTTGAGTAAAAAGTTGAAGGGTTCCCAACTAAGGTGTTTACGTGTGTTTGAGGAAGGACGAACTTTATCTTTAATATGTCGGAACAACTTTCACTTCCTCGTCAACAAACCAGTATTAATGATGCTACTTTCAGCAGTGGAAAAATAATTATATATCGCACAGGTTTCTCGTGTAGGAGATGACTTTTAGGATGGATTATCTGTAAAGGTTTGTGATCTAATATCCTAGCCAAATAGCTGGGAAATATGACAGCCGAACTAGCTGTGAAAAACTAATGGATCACCTGAAGAATCTCCACCCAGCTTATTTCACCTAAAGATTAACCGCCTTAACACTAACCTAACCTACATAACATAACATAACAAAACAACATAACATAACATAACATAACCTCTATATTAATTTTAAATAGATACTAAAATTTAAATAAAAATTACTTCTATTAAATTAAAGAAAAACTCTTAAGATACACAAAGATAAGTAAGACATCTGTAACTTCTCCTCCACCAAGTCTTAAAAGGTCAGTATGTTAAGGGAAATCTTGTTTGGGTTCACAGAGAGTCACGGAAGTACCCCGAACAGTGAATCAATGGTGGCCTCTAACTGCATCCAGACTTAACGTCCACAAGCTCATGTTAATTGGTTTTCTCCTTGAATGACTTAAAGGCGATTGGTACTTGCATGGGATGATTTGGGGTGATTCATTTCTCGTCAGAACCATAATATAATTTTCCTCACATACCTTTGATCTGGACATTTCCCTTTGTGACTTTCATTTCCTCTTCACATTTGTTATTCTTCCATTCATTATTTTCTTTCTTTTTTTCAGTTTCCGGTTTACGTCGGTTTTGATATAAGATATATGTTGCTCTCACCGAAAAAGAATTGTTGGTTAAAATTTGAAGAGTTAAGGTTAGTCTGGTGAAGTAATCATGATTATTATCATTATTATTATTATTATTATCAAAATCTTCTTCATCATTATATTTACTATCATCATCATCATCTTCATCAGCTTATATCGCACCACCGCAGGATGAAGACTTCACCTACCCAATAAGCGTCACCGTAATCCCTAATTTTATCAAGCATAAATATTTTCCCTTCCCAGCCATCACCAAATCTACAGTAAGGCAGGGAGACCACTAACACCAAGAGCACACACTGACTCTTCCCTCCACCCGTTATCATTTAGTCTCTTAATGCTGTAATATATGTGAGTTTCTTTAGTGATCGTCATCCATAACAATAAGTCATCATACTGTATATCTATAGGGTCTTCTCCACTCACTCTACACTAGCCAACATTACCAGCAGCACCACAGTTCCAAAACATAGTCCACTCGACGTCTTGCTTGCCTCTCATCCACTGACATTGCTGCTTCCTGGGTGACAGCCCCTAAAATGACAGGTCGAGTTATGATGGAATAGTTCTAAGACATTGATGTAAAAGGAAAATTATGCATTTATTTGACGCCAATACGATTATAACTTTAAGTTTAGTAGTCATATAATTTATCATAAATAACACTACGTTGACTTAAGGGATCACAAACCATTTAAAATGGTAAATTTTCGTATAAATTTTAATTTTAAGTGAAAGCGATGATAATGCAGGCACTTATGAGCTCTCAAATATGTCATGGAATTTTTCATTCATATATGCACCTCCTGAGTGTCTTAAACTGACGATAAAACTCAAGTACACCGTAAAATATCTAGATCATGAGGTGAGAAATTCTTCCTCACTACTAGACCCAATGAAAAAAAAAATTATATATATATATATATATATATATATATATATATATATATATATATATATATATATATATATATATATATATATATATATATATATATACGTTAGTTATTCACTGGTGTAATTCTTGAAGAACATACAGAATTCGGGCTCTTTTTTTTTAATTCATTATGTATTTACTGGGCCCACAGGCTGAGACTTGTTTAATATCTCAATTATTCCTAATGAGTTTGCGCTTCATGTCAGGAAGAAGCTCGAGTACCTGAAAAACTCGCTAAGTTCGATGGGGTCATACAGGTCGACAGATCCTTCTCATATCCGATACGGCACAAACCGAGAACACTCGCTGTACCTCCAAAATTGTGTGTATTTTTGATGTGTTTTTGTATTATAGATCGAAAAATCATAACGAAGGACTTTCACCAAACTTACGTATAGTGTAGTATATATATATATATATATATATATATATATATATATATATATATATACTCACACTTTATTCGTTAGTATTCACCGGTGTACCCTTGAAGAATATACAGAATTCATGGGCTCTTTTTTTTTTAATTCATTATGTATTTACTGGGCCCACAGGCTGAGACTTGTTTAATATCTCAATTATTCCTAATGAGTTTGCGCTTCATGTCAGGAAGAAGCTCGAGTACCTGGAAAAAAACCTGCTAAGTTCGATGGGGTCATACAGGTCGACAGATCCCTTCTCATATCCGATACGGCAATAAACTGGAGAACACTCTCGCTGTACCTCCAAAATTGTGTGTATTTTTGGATGTGTTTCTTTGTATTATAGATCGAAAAATCATAACGAAGGACTTTCACCAAACTTACCGTGTATAGATATCTCACACCAGGATCTCAGAACAACTTCGATAATCAATATTTTGTGTCATTATTGTTGCGAGTTACGGCTCCTCAGGACATTGTTGTGGCACGGCGGTGGATAATCAGTATTTTGTGATATTACTATACAGAATTATGACTTCCTAGACATTGTTGTGGTGCGGTGAAAGAACAAGTCCTTGCTCGCTGGTAAACACTTATTGTGCTCATTATTTTCATTTGGCAGTATCCCGTTTTCTATAACATCAAACTGAGTTGTAGAGGATAAACAAAATCATTATCCTCTTATTGGTTGACCTCTTCTTACATCTCACTTGAAAATCCCACTTATGTCTGTCTCTCAGGGTAAGCCACCAACTTACGACGGATTCTCAGATGAGTTTCGTTCTCTAAATTTGTGTGGGTTTTTTTCGCAACTTAAATAAAAATAGATGCCTTCATACATTCACACACTCCCTAAAAACGGCGACGAAACTTCACTTCGACTTTATCGCCACTCAATAAAGTATTCCATCCACCCCAGCACGTTAAGAATAAAAAATGAAAGCCAGGATCCCTTGTAAAAAGACTCTGTTCCTTCATTTCCCCTCTAATTGGATTTGTGACAGGTGATCGTACCTAGTTAAGAGAGTCTCGGCGCAATCTTAAGTCTATTTTCGGACATCACTAAAGTGCTTTATATTAAGTCAGCCCGTCAAGTGGATCGTTTATGTCGTCAGTTACAGGAGTCATTTATCGAACGAACGTTTGAGAATCTGATCCCTGAAGCTTTAAGTTTAGGGAGTTGACAGGCATAGCCAGTACCCCCCCCCCCCTCTCTGTCTGATCATTCTACACCAATATCCGTCTAGTGACACAGTCTCAGGACCAAAGCTCTTCAACAACGCCTTAGAGGACGTATATAGCAAATTTTTATTAGAATATATACCTATCGATCATATGTCTACTGGAATATGAATAAATATTTTTACAAATACAACCACCAAGCCTTATTAGTCTTTTTCTCCGTGTGTCTGTCTATCTATGTGTTTGTCTTATTCTCTTGCTGTTCTTAATTGCCCCTTTGGTGTTCATTTACGCAGAAACCACTAAAGATTTTTTTTGGGGGTTATAAAGCTTGGTGGGAGAGTCGAGTTCATTAAATGGCTTGTGAATTAAATGAAAATGGCCCTTTACTGAGCCTTTTATTCCGTGTTTTACTTGCTAGAGAGGCACCATTTTGTTTTGTTTTGCTCCCATTAAACTTGGTTTACTATTTTATTATGTGATGATAAATCAGTAATGTTAATTAAATAATTTCGAGATATCTATTCTTACGTGCGTGCGTGTGAGAGAGAGAGAGAGAGGGGAGGGGAGGGGAGGGGAGGGGAGGTATGAAAATTCAATAATTCTCATAAAATACAACACAAAGATAGGTTCACAAATTTTCTTCAGCTACTTTTTCCTCAAGGCCACAACTACCTAACTAAAGATGGATCGTCATGCTTCAAGGTTAAATTTTCTCCATTACAGGACACGAGAAAACTCTTCAACGACTTACTTTAATTACGACAGATATATAGATTTCCAAAAGTTCATACATTGAAGTTTTACCTTTATCTAACTGGATATTTTACCCTTAATCTTTTTGTCTTACTTCACACTTCACTTACGGCACAGTGATCGATTTTTCCTCTAATCGATTCCCACAAGGTAAAAATGGTGTCTACAGTACTGTGAGAATTTTCCGTGACTATAAGAGGTTCCTGTTGTCCAATTGCAAAGGAAATGTACATACTATGCGTCCAATAAAGGATGAATTGCCAAGGAAACAGGCCAGCAGGAGTGTACTCCGATTACATGTAGGAGCTCTGTGTTCTGTGCCAGGAGTGTATTGGACTCCGTGCATTGTGTAGCGCGTGTACAGGAGTCTGTATATATTGTGACGATATAGCAGAGTCTGTATATATTGTGACGATATAATAGAGTCTGTGTATTGCATAGCTAAGTCTGTGTATTGTGCAATGAAGTCTATATATTCTTTAGCAAGTGTAGGCAATTATATGCATGTTATGCAGGAGGCTGTGTATTGCGTATTAGATTCTAAGCATTGTGAAGCGAGTATAGCGGCCCCCAGAAAAGTTCGAGGCGTGTAAACAGTGGATGTTGTTAAGAGGCGGCAGCTTCACTTTGGTCAATTGATGACACTATAATGAAGGCACTGGGCCTACTTCTACTACTACTATTTTTTTTTGGCCTCCACCCATTTGTTATCTAACTATCCTACTGAATCTCACCTGAATTAGTTATGTCACTTGACTTGGGGTTTATTAAAAATTAATAGATGGTAATGGCAGTGGAAGCGCCCCTTTGAGAAAAATCCCGAACCAGCACAAGAACACTTAAATCTACTAAACAAAATGAATTGTCCGTGACCCGTGGAAGGATAGCGTCTGTGACTGGGATGAATGAGACACACTGTAAAATTTAGACACTTATATTCCCTTCCCTCCAACACTACAAACACAATCAAATAATGGTACACCAATATGCGCACCTCTTAACTTAAACTTAAAACACTACTCTGGGGAATAAAAGTTATGCATGATATAGAAATTATTAGAAACACAGGCAACAATAAATTTTGTGTTGGTGTGGGGATTAGTGGATGTCATCATTATGACCTGACCTCATGTTTTAGGTCCCCTGTATATTTAAGCCTCTCTCTGTCCATGTAATCTAGTTGCCTCTGAAGATGTCTTGAATAAAGGCAGCTAAGTACTCCGTTCCATTTTCCGTGTGATTTTATCAAGATTTATCTTATCACATTTTTCTGTTATTTACATGAAATATATATATATATATATATATATATATATATATATATATATATATATATATATGTAGATCACAATGAAAACTGTCAGATAATTTAACGATGTCTAGTGCGAACGTCTTGAATAAAGACGAAATGCAAAATTAACGTTGTTTTCCTTTTTCGTGTGATTTTATCCAAGATATATATATATATATGTAACCGGTCGGAATTTACTGGACTTTATTTTTCTCCTTGACTTGGGGTTTATTAAAGATTATAAGATGGTAATGCAGTGGAAGCGCCCTTAGAAAAATCGACAGCACAAGAACACTTAAATCTACTAAACGAAATGAATTGTCCGTGACCCGTGGAAGGATAGCGTCTGTGACTGGAATGAATGAGACACACTGTAAAATTTGACACTTATATTCCCTCAACACTACAAACACAATCAAATAATAATATGCGCACCTCTTAACTGAACTTAAAAACACTACTCTGGGGAATAAAAATTATACATGATATAGAAATTATTAGAAACTCAGGCAACAATAAATTTGAAGTATAGAAATGTTACACATGAAACAGGCAAGGGCTTTACAAAAAATAATATCAGTCACTTAGGAAATGGTATTAAAAAAATAAAAATTAACTACTCTACAATGAATAGGCCTTAAGGGCTTTCAACAAATAATATCAGTCACTGAGGAAATGGTAATAAAAATAAGAAATTAAATACTCTACAATGAATAGGCCTTAAGGGCACTCAACAGAATTATATCACCCCAACAGATGCACTTCCTAACCTAACTTAACCACCTCTGGGGAACAAGGTTATACCTGAGATCAGAATTATGAAGAAAAATTAGATGCATTAAAAGAATCAAATCACATAATCACTCTGGTTCCACTTAATGACACAAACATTCAAAACAATACTATCAAAATTATTGGAACTATTAAACTACACCGTCAAGATAATATCAGTAACTGAGAAATGGTATTAACTACACCGTAATAAGGAAGATAAAATGTTCCTCTAGGTATCCTAGAGTCTAGACTCATGGTCTCAGTGTGTAACCATTAATTTACTCAGATAGCCTCAGTGTATCCAGTGCGTCCATGGGCAGCAAGAGAACGCCAGCAGTGTCTATGGCCAGTAGGTAACACTTCTAGCTGACCGAGACAGTGGTGTTGTGCACCCAGTGGTAAGAACTGATCACCCACTGTGGATGCTGGTCTCATTTTAGTTGCCGGGCACTCGTTCTCAAAGTCCTTTGCTACCCCTTCAAACAGTGACAGGCCTACACTGATCGGTCAATGGCGACAATCGCACCCTCAATCATCAACGGCAGTCTCAAACGGCAGTCAATCTCTCGCGACTAACTCAGGTCAACTCCAGTCAAGTGGGTTCAGGCGAAACCGAATGAACTCACTGTGCTCTGATTCTTACGCACCGCTCACTCAACTACTGCCTGAGATTGAATGAGACTTACTTGTCATACTGCAATAGCGCGCTCAGGTGACTATTTCTGTAACGGACGGCGCGAGGACGTCTTGTCTGCCTGACTGCTCCGGCGACTTAAGGGCAGCCAGCGTCGCCGTCCTCTCAAGGCGTTAGCTTATGCCTACGTGACATCGCCTAATTATAACTAACTCCTTGAACTCCAATAACATTATTCAGACTGATAAACGATCTATAATAATTTCAAATTCAATAATAGTCCTTAACTTCATGAATCGCATCATTATTAATTCGGTGAATTACATTTAATATCATATAGGCCCTAGTTCCACCAATCTCACTATGAGCAGGCACGCTCTTTTCCCTCCCGCGACCTTGAACGCTCAGTGTTTGCCAATGGCAGGGCATTCAAATACTCAATTTGAATATTACATATATATATATATATATATATATATATATATATATATATATATATATATATGCATATATATGTATATAATTGGTTTAATATTATATAGAGCATATAATTTAGTGTTTTACCCAGCTTTCTGTAGTTGTATTGATGTAGTTGTATTGATCCCTCTTTCCCAATAGAAATATAAACCCCGTTGGGAAATGGGGCACACCTGGGGAGAAAGGCCCATTTGAGGCTTAATTTCATATCGATATCTTATTTAGTTGATTGCTATAATTAAAAGATCGACTTTTCGATTAATATATTTCAATGAAATTATAGTGTTATTTTGACCTTAAAAATATATTTTTGCTTTGTAAATAATAATTAATTGAAAAATAAAATCTTTAGCTCTCTCTTTACATATCTTTAATGTATATATAACGTTAAAAAGAAATTGTGTAATTTTAAGAAAATTTTGCTTCTCCACATTAACAGAGAAATCTTCTTCCTTTGAGACCGCGCTCTTATTTTGAATCGCCAAAATTAAGGTTTGTCATGAGGCTAATTTGAAAATGGAAGTTATGAGCGCATGGGGAGCCGTCCATGGCTGGTCTTAATATTATATTTAATTTTTTTTCTAACTTATGAAACATGATTTCTCTGGCTCTAACCAAATTTTTTAGCGGTAAATTCTTCCGATTTTTGAACTTAAATTAATAAGGTTAGGAACTTAATTATGATATTCAATAAACTACCTAACAAATTTCGTATATTTAGTGTTATGTATTAATTAGGTTTGAATAAGTTTTGTTAAATTTGTTTGAAATTTTATTCCAAATTTGTTATGTTATACAGGATTAAGAAATTTCTATTTAAAAATATTTAATAAATTGGAGGTTATATACGCACAGTAATCGTCTCTGTGGTCTAATTATGAAAATATAAATTTTAATTAAAAAAATCATAATCCCTAAATTTATGTTTTTAGTATATTGACTAGTTTAAAAGATAGACCTGAACTTAAAAAAAAATAAAATATATTCTAGCACGATATTTGTCTATATTCTAGAATATTTTTAGTTTAAGGTTGCCAAATTAGTACAGAAATACACTTGTGTTCATAGCATTATTTTTATAGTTAGTAAGTTAATTTTATTATTAATAAATTAGACTGTTTTTGTTTATGTGCGAATAAGATTTAATTATGTTTTGTTTGGGATATTTTGCTTTTATAATTTTTCGAGAGTCATCATGGGACAATTTTGTGGTATAAAATAATTGATATTTTCTATGTCCAAGAATTTTTATTATAAGTTATATATTTATTAAAATCATCATTAATAATAAAATTTATTTTATTATAGTATATTGTATTTAATTATAAAATTGGAAAACAAGCCTTGTTTAAGTCATTTGTGGAAGTTTGATTCTTATGCCTTTTACATTTATAACTGGTAAATACATGTAAATAATTGTGGGAAAGATAAGTAAGTAAATATATTAAAAATAAGTTTAATTATAAAGTAGAAGCTAGTGTTAAGATAAGCTGAATAACAATCTTCAATAGAATTATAAATGGTAGCTGATTTGATAGTTATAAGAAGTCTGATTAAGTTTTTGTGCCAGCAGTCATAGGTTATAATTTAAGATTGAATAAAGGCCGATTTAAATTCATGATTAGTCTGATAATTTACAAGTTAATTGGGTTTATTTATGCAAAGGGAAAATTAGAGTATTAATTAGTAAAATTAACCATATATGAAAAAAATAGGAAAACTATGGGCTGCTTGAGGGTATAACTAGGATTAGATGCCTGTTACGGAAGTAAATTTAAGTGCTTAGAATAATATTAAATTATATATTCTTCCAAATAAAAAGGAATTTGGCGGTATTTTAGTCATGGTGAAAGACATTCTATAAACGACAAAACACATAGAATCTTACTTACAAGTAATTTCACAGTTGTATACCGTCATTATTAAATAATCTTCAAAGATTAATTATTGGATTAATAAATTAAATATATTAGATCAAGTTGTGAAAATTAAGTAAAAATGAGTCCTGGCCATATTTTTATTTACTAACGGATTGTACATAAATTATTTGCAAGAAAGTGGATTAATTGTAAGGTTTAATAAGCTTTTTCATATAAATCAAGTGTAGCATATCGCTCGTCACTTTCATTTAAAATGACATAAATTCATGGCTGAGAGTTGGTGTGCTGGAAAATGTACCTAGAAATAATCTAAGTAAAGTTTTATAGTTGGCATCACTTACGTTAAAGAGAAGGTTTACGTGCAAATCAGTTATATTTTGAGTATTATAAGTTCTTTGC
>NW_024741901.1:8504830-8534114 GCF_018991925.1 Homarus americanus | reverse complement strand
TGACTTGTTATGACTGGAGGCTTGAACTGAGCGTTAGCCACAGTGTACTGTGCCAAGACAGCTTTGGTCATATCACTGGCAATGTCTTTGTTTGTGTAAGTTCTTTGGTTCTTTTCACTGATTTGCCTGAATAAAACACCGTATCTCAAAGCATATCTCAATGTAGGCAACTCCGACTTCAGGAGCTCTCTCCCAGACCCAAGATAGTGACTGAGATGGCTGGATTTTTGGTTCCTCGTCCTGACACAAGCAGCCATCGCAAATATTATCAACTTATAAATGCATCAGAATCTGAAACAGAAAAAAAATTTGTTAGTTGGGTTGTTAAAGAATGAAGTCAGAAAGCAATGTTCACTATTTAATTGTAATGCACTAATGCAGCTGTACGTTAGATTTTCGATAAATTTCACGCTAAAATTTACCTAGCAAAAGGTTGCAAAATATTGAAACTGAAATTATTTTCTGTTTATATACAGTAAAATCTACCAAAAAAGTGATGGGCCATTAGTTTTAGCTGATCTTCCCTCCTATGACACACCCTAGTGGTGGATATTATTTTGTGAAAACCCTTAAGGCTTGTTTCATGTGTGCAAGCAACAATTCTCAATACTTTGAATTTATTGTTGTCTAATGAGGCATTGTCTGAGTTTCTAATAATTTCAATATCATGTTTAACTTTTATTCCCCAGAGTAGTGTTTTAAGTTCAGGTTAAGAGGTGTGCATATGTTGGTGTACCATTATTTGATTGTGTCTGTAGTGTTGGAGCGAATATAAGTGTCTAAATTTTACACTGTGTCTCATTCATCCTAATCACAGATGCTATCCTTCCTCGGGTCACGGAAAATTCATTTTGTTAGTAAATTTAAGTGTTCTTGTGCTGGTTCGGGTTTTTTCTCAAAGGGGCGCTTTCACTGCAATTTCTCTCTAATAATTAATAAACCCAAGTCAAGTGAGAAATTGTAGTCCAGTAATTCCGACCGGTTACACATATATACAGTATACACTAGCGGAATCGCCGCCCTCCGGGTGGCTCTTTCGCTAGGCAACGGTAGGACGCCACCATCCGGGAGGCTCCACATTGTCTCACTGTAGTGCATTAAGGTAGACCACATTTTTGGTTTTGTCATTAGCAGCAAGTATTTACAGATTTTTGCCAGTTCCCACTCTGGAGCATCCAACATAGAACTGTCCATGAGAGAAGCAAGGAAACACCTAGTTTAGGCCAACCATCTTTAGGGACTGTCCCTGGCTTTTGTAGATGGTCATGGCAAAGCTCACTTTAACCGGGAACTGAAGTCGCTTGAACTCAAATGGCAGGTCAGTGGTGATGTGAGGTATCCTTGGTATAAAAACGTCCTCTCCCTTAGCTTTTCCTGTCAGTATTGTAGCTTCCAGTACATGTGGCATCATGTTCTTCTTGCGAGCAACTCGTCTCTCATTTTGAGTATGATGTCTCGTTTCTCAAACTCTTGACCGACAATCAGGATGGCTACTTCATCAACTTCAGGAGCATTGAAACTTCTTTCATGTTCTCCCTTAGGGGTCGTGTCTTCTTTGATCCTGACTTTGTACTCGTCAGAAGGCATGTTTTCCAGGGCATTTAAATGACTGTACATATATGTTGCGCTCATGCAGTATTTCTTTGTTAGATAGGACAATGTCATGTCTGACACCTTGAATATTGCCACACCTGATAGTAGTCTGCTTTTCATGATCTCCCATGAAGTAGATTTGGATGAACTTTGCCTGCTCATCTTCCAGTGGTAAGAGGGATCCTGCTTTTGTGATAGACTTGACCCTGGAGTTAGAATGTTGGTATGTATCCGTGCTCACGAACTCCTCTGGTAGCTCCAAAGGATGTCATCTGGTAGCATGAATTGTACTTCAGTATATTTTCCAAGAAGTGTTTTGACTCTGGTGTTGTTCCCAGCATCAGAGTCTTCAATGTTTGTGGTGATTTTTTTCAAATTTGGCAGTTGTACTTTCCCATGAGAGCAGCACAGTCCAGCAGATACTCCTTTATACTTCTTTGCACAGCAGTGTTCAAATTTCTTATCCATGTTGCCAATGACAACAGAGGGATACTTTTCATATTCTATCTCATTGTCATAGTTGGCTCTTGCAAGTGGGTGCTGTATGTATATTCTGTATTATGTATGCTGTATTATATATTATGTATGTATATTATGTATGTGCTCCATTTATATATATTATTTATTCAGCCTAACTAGCAGTGTGTGGCAATGTAATTACCATGTCCCACATGCTTAATTAATGTGCCTGGCGACATATGGAAGCTGTTAGTGTGTCACTTGCCATCCGTCGCCTATAGAGCAGTTGACCAGCAGACGGGTTGAGGAGCGCTACTCCCCTTGTGTACATATCTCTTATCCAGTAAATCGAACCTACAAATTTATACAGGTGTTTGTGTTCGCTCCTGTATATTGAACTTATTACCCAGAACACTGTGTATTCTTTCTTAGAATTCTGGATCCCGCAGCTCTCTGTCTATTAGCCTTCAAACGAATTTCATGCTCTTGATCATTTTCTAGAGAAGGCCTTTCTCCTGTTTGCTATCTGTCAACATTAAGACGGGATTCCCTTTCCTGATCTGTTTCCTGTGACCAACTGTCCACCGTTCGCTCTGGGCGGCTCATCCGCTAGGCCACTGTAGGACACCACCCTCCGGGAGGCTCCACATTGTCTCACTGTTCAGTCCCCAAAACTTCTTCTTCCATCAATAGTTCATTAGCGGTGTATGTAAGTTCCACCATGTTTTTCACTACAACGGTACAGCAAAGTATATTTTCTTAGCATAAAACTGTTATTATTTTATTGTCTAATCATCACTACATATAACACCATCCATCATCACTACATATAACACCACCCATCATCACTACATATAACACCATCCATCATCACTACATATAACATTATCCATCATCACTACATATAACACCATCCATCATCACTACATATAACACCATCCATCATCACTACATATAACACCACCTATCATCACTACATATAACATCATCCATCATCACTACATATAACACCATCCATCATCACTACATATAACACCACCCATCAATATCACTACATATAACACCATCCATCATCACTACAGATCGGTAATGTAGTTTCCGAGATTCTCGTGCGGAGACACATACACACAAACACACAAACAAACACACACACACACACATACTTCTTTGTTATATACAGTATATATATATATATATATATATATATATATATATATATATATATATATATATATATATATATATATATATATATATATATATATATATATATATATATTAGGGTGGTCCTTATTTTGGGGCAAAAAACAAAATTTGCCAATTCTTTGTCACAGACCATGGGGAAACGTTTTCAATTGGAGTAGAAACATTGCCTGTAAAATATTTTTTAAATATCCTAATAATTAGAGGTTGCTCAAGTCAATGAAATTTAACAATATTATGCCTATGCTTAATGTTCATAACACATCATTTCCTAGCCCCCAGCCTGGGCCCCCCCCACTTATTCTAAGTGGGTATTAGCTGCTCAAGGCAGGGGTCGCATGAGGACCAGTCTCACTCTTTGTCGCCCAGTAAGGTCTGCTTGAGGGCATTAGGGAATGATTTCCTGTGGCCAGTAACTGCCTGCAGTAGATACTGCATTTGCTGTTCGTCCTTGGTGATGCGGCCTGAGAAATCTTGGACTAAGGCTACTCCTCTTTCTGCATGATCATTGATCACAGACAAAGCTTGTACACCGGCTTTTGCATTTTGGAAGCCAGGATCATCTTTCCACTGTTCTACTGGGAGGGCCAGGCAATCTGTATTCAAGTTGAGCTTTTTGAAAAATGACTTTGTGTTCTTTGTCGTGAAATCATATAGGTTCTTCACTTGGAGTGTGTCTGGATTGATTGTAACCCGTTTGACATGCTTTTCTTCTCCAATAACGATGTTCATAGCTTCCAACATGCTGTCCTTCACTGCTGGGAGAACATCGTCATCATAGAAGGCCAATGTAACCAACTCTTCTGACAAGTACCAGAGGTGTCTCATCATTTTGTGGAAAGTTGCCTTTGATATGGCATCGCTGATGGTACTGTAGTCTTGTAGAGCTTTAAGCAAAATCAGATCTCGTTTTGGTGCCTTTGCAGCAAGTGGAGCAGTTGTCCAAGCCTTCACATATATTCGGGCAAAGAATATGCACAAATCTCTTAGTCCTCTGTTCTCCTTTGGAGTAAGCTTAAACTGAGAACGGAATAACCACACTTTGAAGGAATAAATGGTCTTTGCCATCCATCGTGCTTGGTGCATTGCACCAGGAGCAGAAAGTTGTACTCCCCGAGAAAGTGATGTGCCAAGGAAGATGGAGGCCAGCTCTAGCAGCTCTCGATAATCATCTCGAAGGTGTGTCTCCAATAGAGCCTTCTCAATGAGGTTGGTTAGATCGTCCCTAACAGCTCTGATAGATTCTTCTGCCAGATCGTCGGTGGAGGAGTCTTCAAACTTCTGCTTGTCAATTTGTTCCCATTTGGCTTGGAATCTTCGGAACAGCTGTATGTCAGGAGCAGCTGAGTGCCCCATTACAGCTTCAAAAGCAGCTCCAGCTACAAGTTCTAGTACCTGGTGGCGGCAGGCAAAATATAGCAAATCACGACCCAGCAACTGCTCAATTTTGACATACGCATCCTTGTGGTGACCAGTATTTGAGCTTGTTGTATCAAAACACATGCCATGCACGATGTCTGCAATGTGCCATTGCTGCAAAGCCTTCACAACAGCTTTTGCTTGTTCATCCCCGGTACCAGAGGGAAGTTTTGGAACAGCAAGAAGTTGGGAGGTGCCATTGCCTGAGACAAGAACTGGGAGTCTGTCAACATGGCCCCCATGCCCCGTCAAATCAGGCATCAATTTACCATCCCAGTGAACAATTAAAACTGACTCTGGTTTGAAGTTTGGAAGGATTTCAGCTGTCCTGCTACTGCGATGATGCTGACGTTTTTTCCTGATGCTTGATCGATTCAGAATCAATTCACTGACATCATGGCCCAGACTCCGAGCAGTTTGGGTGACAATGTGCATGGCCATTCTATCTGAGGACTTGGTCCGATCTAATGCTGCAGAAAGTTCTGGAGTTAGAACTTCTTTTCGCCCACGCTTCTTGACAGTAGGTGGAGTTTGAAGTGCTGATGGGCCAGGAACTGGGTTGGATTCCTCAGAAGACGTACTACTGTTGTCCAAGACAAGGATGGCCTGGCATTTTTTGGCTTCTTCCTCTGCACTGTCTGCAGCCAACTTCCTATTCATTGCTTTCTTGAGAGTTTTTTCTCGTCGTTTCTGTCTTTTCAGGAATACTTTTTCTCGTTGCGCTATTAAGAAATCCTTATCCTCCTGAACTGTCATCATATTCAAAGCATTCACATGTGCAATGTCAAAGAGATCTTCAAATGTATCAGTGAACTCTTTCTCTTTCTGCTTTTGAGTTTCTGTCTTTCTTGAAGAGTTCTTTTTCAAACAACTCCACTTGTCAAACATTTTGTGCACTTGATTCACACAATCTGGTTTGTGGTGTGTGGGAATGTTTGCTTTTGTCTAAAATTGAAGAACTTTGTCTGTGACTTCCCCAGCTGCCACTCAGGTGTTTTTTTTCTGTATGCGATGCAGACTTAAAAAATACTGTAACACTTGCCTGTTTGAAAGTAACTTAGCCCCTGTAATGTCATCACATAATGTCTTTATCAAATACACATTTTCTCGTGTTTTTACTCCTGCATTAGCCATTTTGACCTGAGGAATAAAGAAATTAACTATTAATATAAATTAATAATGAGAATACTCTGCAGAACTGTTTCTAATTTCCCCAATCATCAATCACGACCAGCAAAAACTCACCACAATCGTGCCAAATGCGACGCACTAGTGGTGAACGTAATCGGCTGCAAAGTAATCGACTACATCGATTACTTAATTTTTGACAGCTTTGACCAACCTCTAAATATTAATATATTTAAAAATAACTCTACACACAATGTATTTGTCCTAAATGGACACTTTTAGCAGGGTCTGTGGTAAAAAATATAAAGTTGAAAAATAAGGACCACCCTAATATATATATATATATATATATATATATATATATATATATATATATATATATATATATATATATATATATATATATATATATATATATATATATATCTCTACACACACACACACACACACACACACACACACACACACACACACACACACACACACACACACACAAGTGATCGTTGGCCCTTCGTGACCGGTGGCGAGTCTGGTGGTACAGTTTACAGAGGCGTGAAAGTTCGAACGCTCGTGCTTGGCTAGTGCCAACCGCCGTCCGGCTGACAGCACACAGCGACATCGTTTTCTAGATGGTCGTGGTTGCTATAATCATGGTCATGGTTGTTATAATAATGGTCGTGGTTGTTATAATCATGGTCGTGGTTGCTATAATCATGGTCATGGTTGCTATAATCATGGTCGTGGTTGTTATAATAATGGTCGTGGTTGTTATAATCATAATTAAGTAGTTGCTATAATCATGGTCATGGTTGCTATAATCATGGTCGTGGTTGTTATAATAATGGTCGTGGTTGTTATAATCATGGTCGTGGTTGTTATAATCATGATCGTGGTTGTTATAATCAGGGTCGTGGTTGCTATAATCATAGTCGTGGTTATGATCATAGTTGTGGTTGTTATAATCATACTCGTGGTTGTTATAATCATGGTCGTGAGAGCTATAATCATGGTCGTGGTTGTTATAATGGTCATGGTTGTTATAATCATGGTCGTGGTTGTTATAATCATGGTCGTGGTTGTTATAATCATGCTCGTGGTTGTTATAATCATAGTCGTGGTTGTTATAATCATGGTCGTGGTTGTTATAATCATAGCCGTGGTTGTTATAATCAAGGTCGTGGTTGTTATAATCATAGTCGTGGTTGTTATAATCATGGTCGTGGTTGTTATAATCATACTCGTGGTTGTTATAATCATGGTCGTGGTTGTTATATTCATGGTCGTGCTTGCTATAATCATAGTCCTGGTTGTTATAATCATGGTCGTGGTTATTAGGTACTGTCAGTATCTAGTATACTAAAGGAAGGAATAGAATAAAGATTAGACTGATTAGTAAAAGAAATATTCGCTATAAGGAGAGGTTAAAATCATAAAGAAAATATTATTATGACTCACCGATGATCATTCCGAGATAAATTATATTTTGAAGAGAAGTGACCTTGATTCTGGTTAGATTAGTCACCATCTGCTTAAGTCATCACCTGTGTTAAGTCATCATAGTCATCATCTACGTTAGTCAGTTTTAGGTCCATCTCACATGACTGACCGACCATCGATGTTCTTTCCACGCGAGGGTGTTAGTTTTCAATGCTTCTTATTATTTACGCTGGTGGATGTAAGACCAGCTACCCTCACTGACGTAGCTATGGTCAATTTGGTGTTATTCTTGTTTATAAATGCCTTCTAATCTGTCTCAAGTCTATCCGTCCTGTCTATTGCCATCCCAACTGTCTGTTCGTCTGCGTGGTGTTTGAATGTAAGCCCGTGTGTACTCTTTGTGTGGTCAAATATGTGTGTCTTATCCGTTGTTGGCGTGTGTCTGCCTATTTGTCTAATGTGAACCATTCAGTCAGCTGTCTGTCTGTCATGTTAGTTGCCATATTGTCTATTTGTGCATGTATGAATATGTCTATTTTTGTCAACCTCCTGTCTGTTTCACTGTCCATAGTCACCCTGTGTCTATTGTAGTCATCTTCTCCATGCATTCCTGTTATTATCATTTTATCTCTTCTCCTTTTCCATGTACAGTCACCCACAGAAATAAGTATACACTGTAGCTGTAAGGTCGTCTGGTAACATTGAAACTGCTCATCCAGTCGCATGATGAAACTCAGCTCCCCCCACCTGTTATCTCTAACTATTTTCTGTTTCCCCTTCTTTATTCTTCTATTTAGTCATCTTCCTTCCTTTACTAAACCCAACAACATTAAAAAAAAGTAGATTAAGAAAAAAAGTGGAGGGAGGAGAAGGGAGCCGTACGATAACTGCAATCGTGGGCTGACAGAGTACAGCGAATGAGGGTGCGCCAAGTCCGTAGACTTGCATCGTTTTCCAGCCTAAATAAAATGGTTAATTAATGGCTTCCTAACGAAACCATCGATATGGAACCAGGTTTGTTCCACTCTGCGTTTTTTTTGCGATTTTTCCACCAAGTTTGATGAAAAACGATTGTGCCGTTTCGGCTGCCCAGAACAGACACACACACACACACACACACACACAAACAGACAGACAGACAGACAGACAGACAGACAGACACACGCCTAGCCCTATAGTTCCCAAGCGCTTTCGTATAATTCACATCTTCAGGGGTGAGTACAGGCTAAGGAGAAATACATAACAAGGGATATACATATATACAGAGGATGGTGAGATCAAGTCCACAATGGTCAGGTATTAGGTAGTGACCTTCCTAATCTTCTAAAGCACCGCAGCAGTCGGTAGTCAAGTCAGAGGGTAAGATGACCCAACCTTCTCACCTGGTTACAAATCTTCTTAATTACGTAATTATCCAGTTTGTACATACCATTACTCAAATTCATGTTGACGGATTCGGTATGTTTAATGAGACTGGATTCTATAATTGCATTGCATTGACTGGGATAATGCCTCCTCAATATTACCTTGTAATTCAATTGAAAGTAGGAACATTATAGAATCCAGTCTCATTAAACAGTAATCGACCAGGACCAAGCAGTCCAGTACCCTGCAGAATTCCTTAATTCTTTGGAGCCCTCTGGAATGCCTCCTCACCACCTCACTCTCAAGATTGGAACTCCTATAATGCTCTTAAGAAATCTTGAACCACCAATCCTCTGTAATGGCACAAGACTCGTGGTGAAGAATATGATGCCACATGTACTGGAAGGTACAAAACTGACAGGAAAAGCTAAAGGAGAAGACTTTTTATACCAAGGATACCCCTCATCACCACTGACCTGCCATTTGAGTTCAAGCGACTTCAGTTCCCGGTTAAAGTGAGCTTTGCCATGACCATCTACAAAAGCCAGGGACAGTCCCTAAAGATGGTTGGCCTAAACCTGATGTTTCCTTGCTTCTCTCATAGACAGTTTTATGTTGGATGCTTCAGAGTGGGAGCTGGCAAAAATCTGTACATACTTGGTGCTAATGGCAAAACCAAAAATGTGGTCTACCTAAATGCACTACAGAGAGACAATGTGGAGCCTCCTGGAAGGTGGCGTCCTACCGTGGCCTCGCAAAAGAGCTGCCCCGAGGGCGGCGATTCCGCTAGTATATATATATATATATATATATATATATATATATATATATATATATATATATATATATATATATATATATATATATATATATATATATATATATATATATATATATATATATATATATATATATATATTTTTTTTTTTTTTTTTTTTTTTTTGCTAGCTAAAAGTAAATGAATTTAAGTAAAACGGTATTATTGTATTATTTCTATATATAAAACATAACGAGTGAAATAAAAATGATCCACAGGGGATTACAGTTTACATGTACAACACATATACTGTATGTACCATGAATAACGTCCTCACGTGGTTGACCATGAATACTGCATCTGTATGTTAACATTGTGGCCATACAGGAATTACAGAATATAAAATACAGAAGTTTTATTTTAATGATGAACCACACCTACTGGAAGCTGCTGCATATTTATGTGGAGATTTTTGTGTGATGACTGTGTTGGTGTGTGGTGACTCTGATGCTGATTGTGGTGGTGACTGTAGTAGTTGTGGTGTTGTGGTGGTGACTGTAGTGGCTGTGGTGTTGTGGTGGTGACTGTAGTAGTTTGGTGTTGTGGTGGTGACTGTAGTAGCTGTGGTGTTGTGGTGGTGACTAGTAGTTGTGGTGTTGTGGTGGTGACTGTAGTAGCTGTGGTGGTGACTGTAGTAGTTGTGGTGGTGACTGTAGTAGTTGTGGTGTTGTGGTGGTGACTGTAGTAATTGTGGTGTTTGGTGGTGACTGTAGTAGTTGTGGTGTTGTGGTGGTGACTGTAGTAGCTGTGGTGGTGACTGTAGTAGTTGTGGTATTGTGGTGGTGACTGTAGTTGTGGTGTTGTGGTGGTGACTGTAGTAGTTGTGGTGCTGTGGTTGTGACTGTAGTAGTTTGTGACTGTAGTAGTTTTGGTGTCGTGGTTGTGTCTGTAGAAGTTGTTGTGGTGACTGTAATAGATGTGGTGTTGTGGTTGTGACTATAGTAGTTGTGGTGGTGACTGTAGTAATTGTGGTGTTGTGGTTGTGACCGTAGTAGTTGTGGTGGTGACTGTAGAGTAATGTTCAGCATGCTAGCCTAGCAAACGAGCGGGCCCAGGATCGATCCCCGGAGCAGGGTGAAACTATAGGCAAGTTTCTTTACACCAGTTGCCTCTGTCTAACCAACAGTAATTGGGAACCTAGATGTTAATCGATTTGCGGATCGTGTAATGGTTATCCAGTGCAGTTGGCGAGTTGTCCGGTCTTTTCGGACTATTCCTTGACAATGGGTCATGCAACTCGTTAACTCAGGCTGTGGTTGTTGTTTTGGCGATAGCTTCTACACCTTAAACAAATTCACGCCTAGGTGGCCCTTGGGCCAGCCATCCTCATACACGAAGGGTAACCATTATATTATAGTGTGTGGTGTTGTGGTGGTGATTGTAGTAGTGTGTGGTGCTGTGGTGGTGACTGTAGTGGTATGTGGGATTTGTGGTGGTGACTGCAGTAATGTGTGATGTTGTGGTGGTGAATGTAGTAGTGTGTGGTGTTGTGGTGGTGACTGTAGTAGTGTGTGGTGTTGTGGTGGTGACTGTAGTACTGTATGGTGTTGTGGTGGTGACTGTAGTAGTGTGTGGTGTTGTGGTGGTGACTGTAGTACTGTATGGTGTTTTGGTGGTGACTGTAGTAGTGTATGGTGTTGTGGTGGCGACTGTAGTAGTGACTTTAGTGGTATGTGGGATTTGTGGTGGTGACTGTAGTAGTGTGTGATGTTGTGGTAGTGAATGTAGTAGTGTGTGGTGGTGACTGTAGTAGTGTGTGGTGGTGACTGTAGTACTGCATGGTGTTGTGATGGTGAATGTAGTAGTGTATGGTGTTGTGGTGGCGACTGTAGTAGTGTGTGTGGTGGTGTGTGGTGTTATGGTAGTGATTATGGTGTTATGATGGTAGTTCTCTCTCACATGTACCTCTAAGTGTGTCTCCTCTCACTCCCACTTCAAGTGACGCTCCGTGGAAAGACTAAGAGAGAGAGAGAGAGAAGAGGGGGGAGGGGTGAGAGAGAGGGAACTCGTGTCAAAACAGATCAGTTATCCACCCAACTGGAGACCCTCGCCTCTTTATACACGCATTCACCTCAAACTGGGTAGAAAGAAATGCCTCACTCCCCGATAGAGTTTCTTTACTAATGTCTACTCCAATCTAGCCACCATCTCTGTGTGTGTGACAGCTTAAGTGAGGCAAGTAAATTCGCTCTCAAATCTTGGGCGCAAAGAATAATTTTAGGGAGGAGTTTGTTGAAATTATTACACAATCTCTCTCTCTTTCTCTCCCTCTCTCTCTTGGAGCCGAAATGAGATTTATGTATGTCTTTAGGTCTGTCTAGTTAAAGGAGATAATAGAACTTACGAACCTTTTAGAATCCATTTAATTGAGATATTTACTCTATACTGTAAACGTTCCTAGGTCTCCGGGTAAGGGGATAAATTAGTTTATGAAGTCTTTTTTTCATAATCCGAGTGAGACAGTTAAAGACATTCTTCGTTATCCAATGGTTCTTTGAGACTCACACTCCCTACGAACTATAACCATTGGCATACGATGTGATGTTGAAGGGCAGACAACTCTGTCACTGTTGCAAATTGCCGAAGTTCTCCTCATCACCTTTCATATATAACTCGAAATAGCTCTCAGAGGAACTTCCAATCATAGAGATTTTCCCCAGCTCTTATATTTCCTCCAATGATCAAAACATCCTGCTTCCTTTATCTTCAATCAGTGATAAAAGGAAGACACCTCGGCGATTATGCTTAAGCTTGTCTGATCTTTCCTCTATGGTGTACGTACTCCAGTTATATATGTTCTCATTTTATCCAATTAGGACGAAAAAATTAATGTCCAATTCTTTGAGTAAAAAGTTGAAGGGTTCCCAACTAAGGTGTTTACGTGTGTTTGAGGAAGGACGAACTTTATCTTTAATATGTCGGAACAACTTTCACTTCCTCGTCAACAAACCAGTATTAATGATGCTACTTTCAGCAGTGGAAAAATAATTATATATCGCACAGGTTTCTCGTGTAGGAGATGACTTTTAGGATGGATTATCTGTAAAGGTTTGTGATCTAATATCCTAGCCAAATAGCTGGGAAATATGACAGCCGAACTAGCTGTGAAAAACTAATGGATCACCTGAAGAATCTCCACCCAGCTTATTTCACCTAAAGATTAACCGCCTTAACACTAACCTAACCTACATAACATAACATAACAAAACAACATAACATAACATAACATAACCTCTATATTAATTTTAAATAGATACTAAAATTTAAATAAAAATTACTTCTATTAAATTAAAGAAAAACTCTTAAGATACACAAAGATAAGTAAGACATCTGTAACTTCTCCTCCACCAAGTCTTAAAAGGTCAGTATGTTAAGGGAAATCTTGTTTGGGTTCACAGAGAGTCACGGAAGTACCCCGAACAGTGAATCAATGGTGGCCTCTAACTGCATCCAGACTTAACGTCCACAAGCTCATGTTAATTGGTTTTCTCCTTGAATGACTTAAAGGCGATTGGTACTTGCATGGGATGATTTGGGGTGATTCAATTCTCTCTTCTCTCTCTCTCTCTCTCTCTCTCTCTTTCTCGTCAGAACCATAATATAATTTTCCTCACATACCTTTGATCTGGACATTTCCCTTTGTGACTTTCATTTCCTCTTCACATTTGTTATTCTTCCATTCATTATTTTCTTTCTTTTTTTCAGTTTCCGGTTTACGTCGGTTTTGATATAAGATATATGTTGCTCTCACCGAAAAAGAATTGTTGGTTAAAATTTGAAGAGTTAAGGTTAGTCTGGTGAAGTAATCATGATTATTATCATTATTATTATTATTATTATCAAAATCTTCTTCATCATTATATTTACTATCATCATCATCATCTTCATCAGCTTATATCGCACCACCGCAGGATGAAGACTTCACCTACCCAATAAGCGTCACCGTAATCCCTAATTTTATCAAGCATAAATATTTTCCCTTCCCAGCCATCACCAAATCTACAGTAAGGCAGGGAGACCACTAACACCAAGAGCACACACTGACTCTTCCCTCCACCCGTTATCATTTAGTCTCTTAATGCTGTAATATATGTGAGTTTCTTTAGTGATCGTCATCCATAACAATAAGTCATCATACTGTATATCTATAGGGTCTTCTCCACTCACTCTACACTAGCCAACATTACCAGCAGCACCACAGTTCCAAAACATAGTCCACTCGACGTCTTGCTTGCCTCTCATCCACTGACATTGCTGCTTCCTGGGTGACAGCCCCTAAAATGACAGGTCGAGTTATGATGGAATAGTTCTAAGACATTGATGTAAAAGGAAAATTATGCATTTATTTGACGCCAATACGATTATAACTTTAAGTTTAGTAGTCATATAATTTATCATAAATAACACTACGTTGACTTAAGGGATCACAAACCATTTAAAATGGTAAATTTTCGTATAAATTTTAATTTTAAGTGAAAGCGATGATAATGCAGGCACTTATGAGCTCTCAAATATGTCATGGAATTTTTCATTCATATATGCACCTCCTGAGTGTCTTAAACTGACGATAAAACTCAAGTACACCGTAAAATATCTAGATCATGAGGTGAGAAATTCTTCCTCACTACTAGACCCAATGAAAAAAATATATATATATATATATATATATATATATATATATATATATATATATATATATATATATATATATATATATATATATATATATATATATATACTCACACTTTATTCGTTAGTATTCACCGGTGTACCCTTGAAGAATATACAGAATTCATGGGCTCTTTTTTTTTTAATTCATTATGTATTTACTGGGCCCACAGGCTGAGACTTGTTTAATATCTCAATTATTCCTAATGAGTTTGCGCTTCATGTCAGGAAGAAGCTCGAGTACCTGGAAAAAAACCTGCTAAGTTCGATGGGGTCATACAGGTCGACAGATCCCTTCTCATATCCGATACGGCAATAAACTGGAGAACACTCTCGCTGTACCTCCAAAATTGTGTGTATTTTTGGATGTGTTTCTTTGTATTATAGATCGAAAAATCATAACGAAGGACTTTCACCAAACTTACCGTGTATAGATATCTCACACCAGGATCTCAGAACAACTTCGATAATCAATATTTTGTGTCATTATTGTTGCGAGTTACGGCTCCTCAGGACATTGTTGTGGCACGGCGGTGGATAATCAGTATTTTGTGATATTACTATACAGAATTATGACTTCCTAGACATTGTTGTGGTGCGGTGAAAGAACAAGTCCTTGCTCGCTGGTAAACACTTATTGTGCTCATTATTTTCATTTGGCAGTATCCCGTTTTCTATAACATTAAACTGAGTTGTAGAGGATAAACAAAATCATTATCCTCTTATTGGTTGACCTCTTCTTACATCTCACTTGAAAATCCCACTTATGTCTGTCTCTCAGGGTAAGCCACCAACTTACGACGGATTCTCAGATGAGTTTCGTTCTCTAAATTTGTGTGGGTTTTTTTCGCAACTTAAATAAAAATAGATGCCTTCATACATTCACACACTCCCTAAAAACGGCGACGAAACTTCACTTCGACTTTATCGCCACTCAATAAAGTATTCCATCCACCCCAGCACGTTAAGAATAAAAAATGAAAGCCAGGATCCCTTGTAAAAAGACTCTGTTCCTTCATTTCCCCTCTAATTGGATTTGTGACAGGTGATCGTACCTAGTTAAGAGAGTCTCGGCGCAATCTTAAGTCTATTTTCGGACATCACTAAAGTGCTTTATATTAAGTCAGCCCGTCAAGTGGATCGTTTATGTCGTCAGTTACAGGAGTCATTTATCGAACGAACGTTTGAGAATCTGATCCCTGAAGCTTTAAGTTTAGGGAGTTGACAGGCATAGCCAGTACCCCCCCCCCCCTCTCTGTCTGATCATTCTACACCAATATCCGTCTAGTGACACAGTCTCAGGACCAAAGCTCTTCAACAACGCCTTAGAGGACGTATATAGCAAATTTTTATTAGAATATATACCTATCGATCATATGTCTACTGGAATATGAATAAATATTTTTACAAATACAACCACCAAGCCTTATTAGTCTTTTTCTCCGTGTGTCTGTCTATCTATGTGTTTGTCTTATTCTCTTGCTGTTCTTAATTGCCCCTTTGGTGTTCATTTACGCAGAAACCACTAAAGATTTTTTTTGGGGGTTATAAAGCTTGGTGGGAGAGTCGAGTTCATTAAATGGCTTGTGAATTAAATGAAAATGGCCCTTTACTGAGCCTTTTATTCCGTGTTTTACTTGCTAGAGAGGCACCATTTTGTTTTGTTTTGCTCCCATTAAACTTGGTTTACTATTTTATTATGTGATGATAAATCAGTAATGTTAATTAAATAATTTCGAGATATCTATTCTTACGTGCGTGCGTGTGAGAGAGAGAGAGAGAGGGGAGGGGAGGGGAGGGGAGGGGAGGTATGAAAATTCAATAATTCTCATAAAATACAACACAAAGATAGGTTCACAAATTTTCTTCAGCTACTTTTTCCTCAAGGCCACAACTACCTAACTAAAGATGGATCGTCATGCTTCAAGGTTAAATTTTCTCCATTACAGGACACGAGAAAACTCTTCAACGACTTACTTTAATTACGACAGATATATAGATTTCCAAAAGTTCATACATTGAAGTTTTACCTTTATCTAACTGGATATTTTACCCTTAATCTTTTTGTCTTACTTCACACTTCACTTACGGCACAGTGATCGATTTTTCCTCTAATCGATTCCCACAAGGTAAAAATGGTGTCTACAGTACTGTGAGAATTTTCCGTGACTATAAGAGGTTCCTGTTGTCCAATTGCAAAGGAAATGTACATACTATGCGTCCAATAAAGGATGAATTGCCAAGGAAACAGGCCAGCAGGAGTGTACTCCGATTACATGTAGGAGCTCTGTGTTCTGTGCCAGGAGTGTATTGGACTCCGTGCATTGTGTAGCGCGTGTACAGGAGTCTGTATATATTGTGACGATATAGCAGAGTCTGTATATATTGTGACGATATAATAGAGTCTGTGTATTGCATAGCTAAGTCTGTGTATTGTGCAATGAAGTCTATATATTCTTTAGCAAGTGTAGGCAATTATATGCATGTTATGCAGGAGGCTGTGTATTGCGTATTAGATTCTAAGCATTGTGAAGCGAGTATAGCGGCCCCCAGAAAAGTTCGAGGCGTGTAAACAGTGGATGTTGTTAAGAGGCGGCAGCTTCACTTTGGTCAATTGATGACACTATAATGAAGGCACTGGGCCTACTTCTACTACTACTATTTTTTTTTGGCCTCCACCCATTTGTTATCTAACTATCCTACTGAATCTCACCTGAATTAGTTATGTCACTTGACTTGGGGTTTATTAAAAATTAATAGATGGTAATGGCAGTGGAAGCGCCCCTTTGAGAAAAATCCCGAACCAGCACAAGAACACTTAAATCTACTAAACAAAATGAATTGTCCGTGACCCGTGGAAGGATAGCGTCTGTGACTGGGATGAATGAGACACACTGTAAAATTTAGACACTTATATTCCCTTCCCTCCAACACTACAAACACAATCAAATAATGGTACACCAATATGCGCACCTCTTAACTTAAACTTAAAACACTACTCTGGGGAATAAAAGTTATGCATGATATAGAAATTATTAGAAACACAGGCAACAATAAATTTGAAGTATTAAGAAATGTTGCTTGCACACATGACACAGGCCTTAAGGGCTTTCACAAAATAATATCAGTCACTTAGGAAATGGTATTAAAAAATAAGAAATTAACTACTCTACAATGAATAGGCCTTAAGGGCTTTCAACAAAATAATATCAGTCACTGAGGAAATGGTAATAAAAAATAAGAAATTAAATACTCTACAATGAATAGGCCTTAAGGGCTTTCAACAAAATAAGTCAACTCTACAATGAATAGGCCTTAAGGGCTTTCAACAAAATAATAGCACCCCAACAGATGCACACTTCCTAACCTAACTTAACCACTACTCTGGGGAACAAGGTTATACCTGAGATCAGAATTATGAAGAACAATTAGATGCATTAAAAGAATCAAATCACAGCATCACTCTGGTTCCACTTAATGACACAAACATTCAAAAAACACTACTATCAAAATTATTTAAGAAATATTAAACTACACACGTCAAGATAATATCAGTAACTGAGAAATGGTATTAACTACACCCGTAATTACGAAGATAAAATGTTCCTCTAGGTATCTCCTAGAGTCCTAGACTCACGGTCTCAGTGTGTGACCATTAATATACTCAGATAGCCTCAGTGTACTCCCAGTGCGTCCATGGGCAGGAAGAGAGAACGCCAGCAGGTGTCTATGGCCAGTAGGTAACACTTCTAGCTGACCGAGGACACGTGGTGTTGTGCACCCGAGTGGTAAGAACTGATCACCCACTGCTGATGCTGGTCCCGTCGTTTTAGTTGTCGGGAGCACTCGTCCACTCAAGAGATCCTTTGCTACCCCGCTAAACAGTGACAGGCCTACACTGATCGGTCCAATGGCGACAATCGCCACCCTCACTCATCAATGGCAGTCTCAAACGGCAGTCAATCTCTCGCAGTCAACTCCGGTCAACGCCGGTCAACTCCAGTCAAGTGGGTTCTGACGGAAACCCTGAAATGAACTCACTGTTAGCTCTAGTTAACTTTACCACTGCCCTATCTAACCCTGTCTGAGATTGAATGAGACTTACTTGTTATACTGCAATAGTGCAGCACAGGTGACTAGGCCACGTGACTATTTCTGTGACGGACGCGCAGGGACGTCTTGTCTGTGTGACTGCTCCCCGCGACTGAGAGAGAGCCCGCCTCGTGTCCTCTCAAGGCGTTAGCTTGGGCCTACGTGACATATTTTCCGCCTAACTAATAACTCCTTGGGACACCCGTAACATTATTCAGACTGATAAACGATCTATAATAATTTCAAATTCAATAATAGTCCCTTACTTCATGAATCGCATCATTATTAATTCGGTAAATTACATTTAATATCATATAGGCCTAGTTCCGCAATCTCTCGCTATGAGCAGACAGCGCTCTTTTCTCTCCCGCGACCTTGAACGCTCAGTGTTGCCAATGGCGGGGCATTCGAAATTACTCTGAAATTTCTGAGTATTACAATCGACCCCCCTAAAAAAAGACAGCACTGTCCTCATGTGCTGAGAAACCATACATACGACCCCCCTAAAAATTTGTTCTAAGGACTGCATCTCACCCCTTTAACGTGCTAAAAGAAGCATTTGTCTTCTCTTCTCTCCTTTTCTCTCCCGCTAACACTCGACCCTCCTAAAAGAAAACAGCACTGCCCTCATGTGCTGAGAGAACATACATACGACCCCCCTAAAAATTTGTTCTAAGAAACTGCATCTTACCCCTTTTGCTAAACGCAGCATTCCCGTCTTCTCTTCTCTCCTTTTCTCTCCCGCTAACATATATGTAACCGGTCGGAATTTACTGGACTTTACTTTCTCACTTGACTTGGGGTTTATTAAAAATTAATAGATGGTAATGGCAGTGGAAGCGCCCCTTTGAGAAGAATCCCGAACCAGCACAAGAACACTTAAATCTACTAAACCAAATAAATTGTCCGTGACCCGTGGAAGGATAGCGTCTGTGACTGGGATGAATGAGACACACTGTAAAATTTAGACACTTATATTCCCTCCAACACTACAAACACAATCAAATAATGGTACACCAATATGCGCACCTCTTAACTTAAACTTAAAACACTACTCTGGGGAATAAAAGTTATACATGATATAGAAATTATTAGAAACTCAGGCAACAATAAATTTGAAGTATTAAGAAATGTTGCTTGCACACATGAACAGGCCTTAAGGGCTTTCACAAAATAATATCAGTCACTTAGGAAATGGTATTAAAAAATAAGAAATTAACTACTCTACAATGAATAGGCCTTAAGGGCTTCAACAAAATAATATCAGTCACTGAGGAAATGGTAATAAAAAGTAAGAAATTAAATACTCTACAATGAATAGGCCTTAAGGGCTTTCAACAAAATAATATCAGTCACTGAGGAAATGGTAATAAAAAATAAGAAATTAAATACTCTACAATGAATAGGCCTTAAGGGCTTTCAACAAAATAATAGCACCCCAACAGATGCACACTTCCTAACCTAACTTAACCACTACTCTGGGGAACAAGGTTATACCTGAGATCAGAATTATGAAGAAAATTAGATGCATTAAAGAATCAAATCACAGTATCACTCTGGTTCCACTTAATGGCACAAACATTCAAAACAATATTATCAAAATTATTTAGAAACTATTAAACTACACACGTCAAGATAATATCAGTCTGAGGAATGGTGTTAACTACACCCGTAATAAGGGAGGGAAAATGTTCCTCTAGGTATCTCCTAGAGACATAGACTCACGGTCTCAGTGTGTGACCATTAGTTTACTCAGATAGCCTCAGTGTACTCCCAGTGCGTCCATAAAGCGGAAGGGAGTGAGCCAATCAGACCTTGTACAGTTGAGAGAAACTTTAGCTTCCCGTTAGCAAGAGGGTTCCACTAGCTGCTCGGGACATGTGGGGTTGTGCACCCGAGTGGTAAGAACTGATCCCCCACTGTTGATGCTGGTCCCGTGTCGTTTTAGTTGTCGGGAGCACTCGTTCACTCAAGAAATCCTTTGCTACCCCGCTAAACAGTGACAGGCCTACACTGATCGGTCCCATGGCGACAATCGCCACCCTCAATCATCAACGGCAGTCTCAAACGGCAGTCAATCTCTCGCAGTCAACTCCGGTCAACTCCAGTCAAGTGGGTTCTGACGGAAACCCTGAAATGAACTCACTGTTAGCTCTAGTTAACTTTACCACTGCCCTATCTAAACCCTGTCTGAGATCGAATGAGACTTACTTGTTATACTGCAATAGCGCAACACAGGTGACTAGGCCACGTGACTATTTCTGTGACGGACGCGCAGGGACGTCTTGTTTTGTTGACTCCTCCCCGCGACTGAGAGAGAGCCCGCGTCGCGTCCTCTCAAGGCGTTAGCTTAGGCCTACGTGACATATTTTCCGCCTAACTAATAACTCCTTGGGACACCCGTAACATTATTCAGACTGATAAACGATCTATAATAATTTCAAATTCAATAATAGTCCCTTACTTCATGAATCGCAT
Source organism: Homarus americanus (assembly GCF_018991925.1). Lineage (NCBI taxonomy): Eukaryota > Metazoa > Arthropoda > Malacostraca > Decapoda > Nephropidae > Homarus > Homarus americanus. The sequence goes on along the minus strand of NW_024741901.1, from coordinate 8,513,455 downwards.
CATTATTAATTCCGTAAATTACATTTAATATCATATAGGCCTAGTTCCGCAATCTCTCGCTATGAGCAGGCAGCGCTCTCTCCCCTCAGATGACCTTGAACGCTCAGTATCGCTAATGGCGGGGGCATTTGAAATTACTCTGAAATTTCTGAATATTACAATCGACCCCCCTAATAAAAGACAGCACTGTCCTCATGTGCTGAGAAACATACATACGACCCCCCTAAAATTTGTTCTAAGGACTACATCTCACCCCTTTAACGTGCTAAATGCAGCATTTGTCTTCTCTTCTCTCCTTTTCTCTCCCGCTAACACTCGACCCCCTAAAAGAAAACAGCACTGCCATCATGTGCTGAGAGAACATGCATACGACCCCCCTAAAAATTTGTTCTAAGAAACTGCATCCTACCCCTTTTGCTAAACGCAGCATTCCCGTCTTCTCTTCTCTCCTTTTCTCTCCCGCTAACATATATGTAACCGGTCGGAATTTACTGGACTTTACTTTCTCACTTGACTTGGGGTTTATTAAAAATTAATAGATGGTAATGGCAGTGGAAGCGCCCCTTTGAGAAAAATCCCGAACCAGCACAAGAACACTTAAATCTACTAAACCAAATAAATTGTCCGTGACCCGTGGAAGGATAGCGTCTGTGACTGGGATGAATGAGACACACTGTAAAATTTAGACACTTATATTCCCTCCAACACTACAAACACAATCAAATAATGGTACACCAATATGCGCACCTCTTAACTTAAACTTAAAACACTACTCTGGGGAATAAAAGTTATACATGATATAGAAATTATTAGAAACTCAGGCAACAATAAATTTGGAGTATTAAGAAATGTTGCTTGCACACATGAACAGGCCTTGAGGGCTTTCACAAAATAATATCAGTCATTTAGGAAATGGTATTAAAAATAAGAAATTAACTACTCTACAATGAATAGGCCTTAAGGGCTTCCAACAAAATAATATCAGTCACTGAGGAAATGGTAATAAAAAGTAAGAAATTAAATACTCTACAATGAATAGGCCTTAAGGGCTTTCAACAAAATAATATCAGTCACTGAGGAAATGGTAATAAAAAATAAGAAATTAAATACTCTACAATGAATAGGCCTTAAGGGCTTTCAACAAAATAATAGCACCCCAACAGATGCACACTTCCTAACCTAACTTAACCACTACTCTTGGGAACAAGGTTATACCTGAGATCAGAATTATGAAGAAAATTAGATGCATTAAAGAATCAAATCACAGTATCACTCTGGTTCCACTTAGTGACACAAACATTCAAAACAATATTATCAAAATTATTTAGAAACTATTAAACTACACACGTCAAGATAATATCAGTCTGAGGAATGGTGTTAACTACACCCGTAATAAGGGAGGGAAAATGTTCCTCTAGGTATCTCCTAGAGACATAGACTCACGGTCTCAGTGTGTGACCATTAGTTTACTCAGATAGCCTCAGTGTACTCCCAGTGCGTCCATAAAGCGGAAGGGAGTGAGCCAATCAGACCTTGTACAGTTGAGAGAAACTTTAGCTTCCCGTTAGCAAGAGGGTTCCACTAGCTGCTCGGGACATGTGGGGTTGTGCACCCGAGTGGTAAGAACTGATCCCCCACTGTTGATGCTGGTCCCGTGTCGTTTTAGTTGTCGGGAGCACTCGTTCACTCAAGAAATCCTTTGCTACCCCGCTAAACAGTGACAGGCCTACACTGATCGGTCCCATGGCGACAATCGCCACCCTCAATCATCAACGGCAGTCTCAAACGGCAGTCAATTTCTCGCAGTCAACTCCGGTCAACTCCAGTCAAGTGGGTTCTGACGGAAACCCTGAAATGAACTCACTGTTAGCTCTAGTTAACTTTACCACTGCCCTATCTAAACCCTATCTGAGATTGAATGAGACTTACTTGATATACGGCAATAGCGCAACACAGGTGACTAGGCCACGTGACTATTTCTGTGATGGACGCGCAGGGACGTCTTGTTTGCTTGACTCCTCCCCGCGACTGAGAGAGAGCCCGCCTCGTGTCCTCTCAAGGCGTTAGCTTGGGCCTACGTGATATATTTTCCGCCTAACTAATAACTCCTTGGGACACCCGTAACATTATTCAGACTGATAAACGATCTATAATAATTTCAAATTCAATAATAGTCCCTTACTTCATGAATCGCATCATTATTAATTCCGTAAATTACATTTAATATCATATAGGCCTAGTTCCGCAATCTCTCGCTATGAGCAGGCAGCGCTCTCTCCCCTCAGATGACCTTGAACGCTCAGTATCGCTAATGGCGGGGCATTTGAAATTACTCTGAAATTTCTGAATATTACAATCGACCCCCCTAATAAAAGACAGCACTGTCCTCATGTGCTGAGAAACATACATACGACCCCCCTAAAATTTGTTCTAAGGACTGCATCTCACCCCTTTAACGTGCTAAATGCAGCATTTGTCTTCTCTTCTCTCCTTTTCTCTCCCGCTAACACTCGACCCCCCTAAAAGAAAACAGCACTGCCCTCATGTGCTGAGAGAACATACATACGACCCCCCTAAAAATTTGTTCTAAGAAACTGCATCTTACCCCTTTTGCTAAACGCAGCATTCCCGTCTTCTCTTCTCTCCTTTTCTCTCCCGCTAACACTCGACCCCCCTAAAAGAAAACAGCACTGCCCTCATGTGCTGAGAGAACAACTTAGAACCCACCTTCAACTCTGTACTATTCCACTCGCAGCTAGCAACTCCATTTCTTCCTAGCCCAACTCAACCCAACCAGAACATCACGCTCCCCTTTTGCCTGGCCCTTAACTAGAGAACCAATGTCAAAATTAATACCAGCCCAAAACAAACATGCTCTCCTTTGGCCTGGCCCTAGAACTAAGAGGAACCAGTGTCAAAAAAAATACTCAGTCCATCTCCAACATGCTCTCCTTTGCCTGGCCCTTGAACTAAGAGGAACCAGTGTCCAAAAAAATACACAGTCCAAAACAAACATGCTCTCCTTTTGCCTGGCCCTTGAGCTAAGAGGAACCAGTGTCAAAACAATACTCAGTCCAAAACAAACATGCTCTCCTTTTGCCTGGCCCTTGAGCTAAGAGGAACCAGTGTCAAAACAATACTCAGTCCAAAACAAACATGCTCTCCTTTTGCCTGGCCCTTGAACTAAGAGGAACCAGTGTCAAAACAATACACAGTCCAAAACAAACATGCTCTCCTTTTGCCTGGCCCTTGAGCTAAGAGGAACCAGTGTCAAAAAAATACTCAGTCCACGTCTCCGAACCTCATGCCGGCAGACCAACCCTCTGACAATGTACCAGTCCATCTTAGTGAGGCCCTGGACATTACAACCGTACTCTCAATCCCGCTCATGACAGCAACTCAATCCCGCTCATGACAGCAACCACTACTCAACGCACATCTCTGACCTAACCATCTCTCCAATCCCCTCTGCCCTACTCACAACTCCTCCAACTCACCCTCGACAACCTGCCCCTTCTCATTACCCTGCAACCTAAACTGTAATTTGTCGGCTTCGTCTTTCAGTTGCAGGCTCGATCGACCTCTCTGAACTACTTCTCTTCATCTTGCTCATCTGGAGTGGGGGCTCCTCGTCTTCCTCCTCAGATTCATCCATCGCTGGGTCTCCCGGATGCCTTAGGGTTGGAGCAGCCTTCAAGTTGCTCCGGTTTTCCACTCTCGCTTCCAGGTCTTCTCCCCCACTGGGCTCAATGCGATATAAACCGGGCCTTGGATTTAGGACCTCAACAATGTGCCATCTCGTATCAAACCAATGGTTTTGCAGCTTACACCGGCCTATTTTTACATTGTTCCTCAGCAAAACCTCCTGGCCCACTTCCCAGCTACTCTCGTGGGCTTTCTGGTCTTTGGTGGGAAAGGCCCAAGTGTAACGACTGTATATGTCAACCATTATCAGGACATTCTCCAATCCTTGCCGCTTGTCCAGCAAGGTGAAATCTGCGGCCAGTGTCTCTAATGGTTTGGCAGCTTCAATCATCCCTAAATGCAGTTGGGGTTTCGGCACTTCATCTTTTGCTACTCCACACCTCTCGCAGCTGGCTATGTAGTCTCGCACTGTTTCTCCCATGCCTGACCAGAAACCTCGCTCCTGCACCAGCGACAGGGTGCGATCTCGCCCCTGATGGCCAAACTCATCGTGGCAGGCTCTAGTCAAAGCCTCCTGCAAGTTTGGAGTTAACACTGGCACCTCCCTCCATAGATTCTTCCCTTCGGGTCTTCTATGCCAGACAACATCTTCTCTTACGATCAGGGATTTCCTAGCTCGGTACATCTTGCGGAAATCATCATTTTGGAGCTCTACCTGTACCTCATCCTCCGGCAGCTCTCCCACCAACCATCTTCGCAGTTTTGTCATATAGTCCATGCCTTCTTGCTCCTTACGCAGCCCATCCATCGTCCACAGTTCCTTCCTTCCTGCCCCGTTCTCCTCTAGTACATGCATCGCTGTATACTCTTCTTCACTATCTTCCTCCTGTTCCGCCGGGATTCTAGATAGAGTATCCGCCACAATGTTGTTCTTCCCCGGCTTGTACTCTATAGTAAAGTTAAACTGCTCGAGATCCGCATTCCACCTACTTTCCACGGCACCTAGTTTAGCCTTCTCGCGGTGACTGAGTGGGTTGTTATCGGTATAGACGTGAAGTGTTTCCCTGCCAAATAATCCCTGAATTTATCCACTACTGCCCATTTGAGTGCTAACATCTCTAACTTACGAGAACTATAGTTGTTCATGTTACGTTCTGATTTCCTCAGGCCCCGACTCGCATAGCACACCGGATGCAACCTGCCATCCTTCCGCTGGGACAGCACCGCACCTAGCCCACGAAAACTTGCATCTGTTTCTAATATAAACTCCTGAGTGAAATCTGGGCAAGCCAACACTGGTGTCTGCGTCACCTTGTCTTTCAGTTTCTCAAAAGCCTGTTGCTGTTCCTCTCTCCATTCACTATCTACCCGATCCTTAGATTTCCCATGCATCAACGCATGCAGTGGAGCAGCTATTTGGGCAAACCCTTTAACAAATTTCCTATAAAATGATGTGAACCCTACAAAAGACCGCACATCTTTCACCGTCTGAGGGACTGGCCAATCTCTTATTACCCTAATCTTCTCAGGATCAGCTGTGATGCCTTCAGCTGACACCTGATATCCTAAATAACTTACTTTTGAAGCCATTATTTCACACTTTTTAGGTTTAAATCTTAAGTTATTCTCCCTCATCCTGCAAAATAATTCCCTCAATCTGACTATATGCTGATCTATTGTACTTGAAAACACCATCACATCATCAAGGTATACAAGCAACGAGGAGAAAATCTTATCCCCTAAAATCCGCTCCATGTATCTCTGAAAGGTTCCCGGACTATTTGACAATCCCATAGGCAGTCGCCTGTACTCAAAGTGTCCGAAGCTTGTGCTGAAGGCAGTCTTTGGACGGTCTGAAGGTTTTACTTCTATCTGGTGATATCCCGCCGCCAGATCAAACGTTGAGAAAAACTGGGCCCCCGTCAGAGATTCTAGAGTTTCATTTATCCTAGGCAGAGGAAACGCATCGCGTACCGTGACCTTATTTAAGTCACGATAGTCAATGCACAACCTCAGCGTCCCGTCCTTTTTCCTCACTACTACAATGGCGGCAGAGTACGGACTCTCACTATGCTGAATTACTCCCTGATCTAACAGCTGGCTAATGTGCTGTTTCACCTCTGGTACCTGGTTTGGAGGGATCCTCCGATATGGCACCCTTACTGGCCTGTCTGTGGTCACTGGGATCTCATGCTGAACCCCAATAGCCTTTCCTATGGGCTGGCCCTCTCCTTCAAAAATATTACTAAACTCTTCTATTAAACACCTAACTGCACTCTCTTGTTCCTCATTCATTTCCTCCTTGTGCACTTTGACCTCCGTACGGGCATCCGGTTGCACTGTCCTCACATACACCTCTTCACTGATGTCTTCCTCGACTTCCGTCCCCGAAGCCACTTTCCCAATCCGCCAATTGCCCCTCAAGCTCGTACGCCTATCAGACAGATTTGCCACCAACACCTGGGTCATGCCTCTCACCACTCTTACAGCTGTCGGCAACACTATCACACCCTCAGGCATCCAACCTCCATCCTCTATGGTTAGAGGTTCAATCACTACTTCTTTGTTAGCTACCTGGCTTAATGAGGGAACACATACTGACAGCAACCGAGTACTCCGGGGAGGAATGGTTGGTCTTTTCTTCCTCTCTGTCATGCAATACCCCAGGCTGATGGCCTCTATTGCACATAACTGCCTAACCTCATGCAAGCAATTTTCCCACTGAGCGGTGCTCCTGGCTTCCCTGCACAAGTGATACATGTGCGGCCAGATCTCCGCAACCTCCCCCAGCACATTCATCCCCAACAACCCGACATGAGATTGCCCCTTACCCTGGGTCTCAATCCCTGGACAAACCAACATCCCCACATCAGTGACTTCCACCCCACATACGACCATAGTGTCCCGAATACACCCCACACACGGCACTGGAAACCCTGACGCCCCTTTTACCCTTATTCGAGTGGGCTGCATCACCACGCCTGCAGGCTCCAGCTCCCGACGGTAGAAAAGTTCATCAATTAGCGACACTTCTGCCCCAGTATCTGCTAAACCCCACATTTCACGACCCGCTACCAGCACCGAGACCTTAGGCCACTCTGCTTTCAGCCTTAAGGTACCTTCTGTTGTGATTAAATTTGTCATGCGAACCACGCTTGACCATGGGTCCGCTCTCTCTTGATTCATGACATCGCCGGTGGAATCTATTGGTGAGGCCAGGAACGGTTGGCGGGGACTGCCTGGCCTTGACCATTTCCCGACCGCCAGTTCCGATTGTTATTTCCAACTCGATACTGGCCATTGGCCACGTATCCCCTTGGGACACTCTCTCCTGGTCCGGACCTGCTCGGGCAATTGAAACTGAAGTGGCCCTCTTGTCCACACGCATAGCACCTCGGGAGAATCGAGCCTCCCGTCTGCGGCTCGTCCTCTCTTCCTTTAGTCAGCGGTACCTCCCTCAAGGCCTCTCGTTTTTGTTCCGCCTCTCTCAGCCCCGTGATCCACTCGTCTAGACTATGGTGAGGATACTTCTTGATCTCATCCACTAACCACATACGGCTTTGTTCCTCCTTGAGCCCCCGAGTGATTGCATCTCCCAACAGGGCCTTATCATATTTATGATCATGGTGGTTCAACTCATCGTTTAAATCGAGCATAGCATCATAATATTCAAGAAGCGTTTCGTTGCTCCCTTGTTTCCGCGTCATCATCTTCTGAATGGCGTCGTACGTGGCCGTCTGCCCGCCGTATTGCTGCTTCAAATAACAAGTCAATTCATCTACGGTTTCCCAGTCTCTGCGTGCATTGTATACGCGATCTGCCGCAGGCCCCTCAAGATGCCTTATTATGAATTGGATTCGACTGACTTCGTCTCCGTCTAGCAGCTTGAGGGTTCGGTCAACCTCTCTTAACCACTTTCCTACCTCTACTCCTGGCCTACCGTCGAACTTAGACATGGTCAACCCAGCCCCGAGACTAGTTCCCTCTCTACTATTGTGTCTCCTCATCTCCCACATTGTCTCATCGTGCTGTATTTTATACTGTGTCTTTACCCTATCTAGTGCATTCCCCAACAGAGCTAGGTGTTGTTGGTGTTCCGTCTCTAACTGTTGCAATTGTGTGTGGTACTCCCCCCGGATTTTCCCCTCTAGCTTCCCCATACGTTCCACGAACTCTTCTCTCAACTGCACCAAACCCGGGCTGTCTCTCCTTTCCTCCGAGTAACCCCGCACCGTCAACCACAACAAACCCATTCCCACGGCGAACATGAGTAGAGTTGGGGTCACACTCTCTACCGTTTCCATCCACTCCATGATTACGCTCATTATCCCAACCACAGAGCTATCAGTCACGAAGTAAAATAAACTACGCTCTGCTACCATTTGAAACCGGTCGGAATTTACTGGACTTTACTTTCTCACTTGACTTGGGGTTTATTAAAAATTAATAGATGGTAATGGCAGTGGAAGCGCCCCTTTGAGAAAAATCCCGAACCAGCACAAGAACACTTAAATCTACTAAACCAAATAAATTGTCCGTGACCCGTGGAAGGATAGCGTCTGTGACTGGGATGAATGAGACACACTGTAAAATTTAGACACTTATATTCCCTCCAACACTACAAACACAATCAAATAATGGTACACCAATATGCGCACCTCTTAACTTAAACTTAAAACACTACTCTGGGGGAATAAAAGTTATAAATGACATAGAAATTATTAGAAACACAGGCAACAATAAATTTGAAGTATTAAGAAATGTTGTTTGCACACATGAACAGGCCTTAAGGGCTTTCACAAAATAATATCAGTCACTTAGGAAATGGTACTAAAAAATAAGAAATTAAATACTCCACAATGAATAGGCCTTAAGGGTCTTCAACAAAATAATATCAGTCACTGAGGAATGGTAATAAAAGATAAGAAATTAAATACTCTACAATGAATAGGCCTTAAGAAGCTTTCAGCAAAATAATAT